>NW_026028645.1:0-257 GCF_019186545.1 Solanum stenotomum | reverse complement strand
TGTAATTCTATAGTTGAAGTGTTGCCTTTGTGATTTGGCTATCAGTGATTACATATTACTTGAGTATTTGTGTTGCGAATTTAGATTCGTTACATAGTCTTTGAGGAAATTGGCTTAAAGGCTTACAAGTCATCGTCCACTAGTTACATTACCGCATCCCTTATTTCCTTAGGTGGAATGGAATATTGATGGTTTTTGATCCCTCGTTAACTTAATGTGAAAACTATTTTGTACCTAACAAGTTTAAAAATATCAGA
>NW_026028644.1:0-331 GCF_019186545.1 Solanum stenotomum | reverse complement strand
ATCTGAGTTGATCGGTTTCGGCCATTCGATGCCATCCATCTCCGACAGGACTAAGGCACCTCCAGATAACACTTTGCGAACCANGAACCATGTAGGGTCCTTGCCAATTTGGTGCAAATTTCCCTTTATATTCATCCTGGTGAGGGAAAATGCGTATTAGAACCAATTGACCAATCTCAAACATTCTAGCTCTTACTTTCTTGTGAAAAGCACGAATCATTCTCTGTCGATATAGTTGTCCATGACAAACAGCAACCATTCTTTTCTCATCAATCAATGTTAACTGATCGATCCGCTTGCGAACCATTCGGCATCACTCAATTCAGCTTCT
>NW_026028643.1:0-926 GCF_019186545.1 Solanum stenotomum | reverse complement strand
AAATTGAGAAGAGAGCACGTAAAAATAATAATGTTCTTATATTATCTTAATTATATGTATTTGAATAGGATTTCTTTAGAAAAAATTGAAGCGATACTCGCTTAAGGTGGGTGCTTGGGTGGGATAGCATTTTGAAATGAGATAATTACACGAAGTGGTTGCTGAAAAATTAAAAATAATATATTTAGGTCCAATTTATTGTATATCATCATTTATCCGGTTTATTATTTAATAAAGACAATTAAATATCAAAAGGTATACAATCTTATGATCTCATAGTATTTCAGCCACTTTTTCCTAATTTTTCCTTATCCCACGCCTATTCCTTTTTTTTCCTTCGTTAAATTCATTATCTCATATTCCAATCTGTATGGCATGACATTTTCTCTTGAAGGATTTTAAGAGAAGAGTTACAAATTAAAAAATAACTTATCATAAATATTGTGTTGTAGTCACTATCTTGAAAGCGAAATTATTATAGTCTATCGCTTGATTCCACGGTTACATTCAAACACGTAATTGAAAGTTTGGAGGCTGCCCAAAATCAATTGCGCAAAAAATATTCAAGGAAGAAGAAACGAGAGATGTTTTTTTCCCTTTTAATTGGTATATCTTATGTTCATCAAAGACACTTCTTATATATGATATTGCAAGAGGAGTTATTATAAAGAAGAGTTAATTTGAAAAATGAATGGTGAATGTTAAAATGCTATTAACATCATGTTAGTTAAAAACTTACAAGATAATAAAAATGCAAGATTACAATTGAAATAAAATGAAGAAACAGAAATCTCTTCAGGCTGAGACGCGGATATCTCGCTCTCTTTAAGGAGATTCAAGCCCACTACAGCAAATGTTTTCACTGGTCCAGCAGTAGTCCTTCTTGACTTGTCCCCTTCAGGATACAACCGCCTAATCACAAAATA
>NW_026028642.1:0-331 GCF_019186545.1 Solanum stenotomum | reverse complement strand
AACCATTGTTGGCCCCAAGCGAACCATTGGCATAACTTACTTACTCAGCGGAAGACTCTAAGAATTATTACAATGATCAAATGCACTTACTTAATTGTTAAATAAAATAACTTAAAATGTTTAAAAGTTAACATTCAACTTGGCCAAAATGACAACTCAAGTCTTAACATATGAAATGATAATGGAAAGACAACTGAACTACTAACTGTCTGACTATCTATGAAGCCTCTAAAAGAAAGAGGGATGTCGGGACAAGACCCCCGATCATCCTAACAATGAAATACTGAAAGCAAAGTAAAAGGGGTCCTATAGAATGCACTGAGGCTCACCA
>NW_026028641.1:0-7212 GCF_019186545.1 Solanum stenotomum | reverse complement strand
TATTTTGGGGTTGGGTAGCATTTTCAATGACCCATTCTTGTGGAAAATCAATTTCTTCCCACTTAATAGGTCTTCTAGTGACTACCTTAGATTTATCAAAATTTGTTTCAATAAGAATAGTCTCATTTTTGAAATCAATTATTTTGCACATAGGATTTAAAGTATGTAATAACTTATAATAAATCCTGTAACATATACAAACAACTTCAGTGCCAGGCATATAATCATAACCATGAAGCTTAACATTTAGCATAAGAGAACTTAATGAATTCTCATCTTGTAAAGAGATTTGTAAATTAGGATATGCATTAAAATAAACTGGTCCATAAGCAAGACTAGTTTGAATCGTCCCTATAAGGGATTTCTTCCAATTATGATTTCTACCATCACGTAAAGCTGCTATAAAGCTTTCAGGTAAGCCACGTAAAGTAAGGGGCTTAAAAGCCACCTGAACTAAACCAATATGCATAAATCTATAAATATTTTTATAGGGTGCTAAATCATTATCAGATAATAATCTAAAAGTTTGATTATCACTATCAATAGTAATAGTTTCTTCAGTGGTTTTAACCACCTGCTTGAAACCAAGTTTCTCAAAAGTACCCATCTGATATATAATTTTAGGCGATATTTTAGGTATAGTCCACTTATTAAGCAGATCTAGATGTTGAGGTATATCATATTCTTCCTTTCTACTGTTTTTAACAGTAGACCTTCTCTTTATGATATTCATAGGAGAAAACTGTGTTGAACTATTACACCTATAGTTACCAAATATCCATGGCTCTGATACCATTTTAACTCGGATCGCACAGTTAGGACATAGGAACCTTTATGTTTATAACTATGGCCTGGCAAAGTATGTGAATGCTCTTACTATCCGGGTCCGCCCGGGTCCGCCCTTCACATGGGTACTCCAACGGGTAATCCAACGGATTTTTTCAGCAGCTTTTCATAGACTTGCCTGGTTAAGTTATATTAGACCTAGTCTTACTGATTAATCTTTGTCATAATAGACACAACGTCATTTCTTTTTGTAACTTAGTATGTGATAGTTCAACACAAACAGCTTAGCCCATCATTGGGCTTATGAACATAAAGAAGAAATAAATAAAAGAAATAGTACCTTAATATGGAAGCTTCAAACCCAAATTGCAAACTTTTATTCAAAAATACTCGGAAATATTACAGAGAGAGAATTTAAAAGAGAGAGAGAGGGGGTTCTAAAACCTGCCTCTAGACTAATACATACTTCCTCTTATATAGAGGTTACAAACTCGAACAACAATAATAGAGATGGCCCACAACCTTATAATGGCCAATAAACAAACGATAAAACCGACAAATACTAATGGCCTTCACATGGTTTTATTCTTTCTAGGCCACCCAACTTATCTTTATAAAAGATAGTAAAGTAAAAGTGAAAAGGACCTCCACTAGATTTTGTCCTTTCCTTTGTCCGTTGTGTAAATGGAAGATTCTTCCATCTGCTGTTGGTAACGCTTGAGAATAGTCTCAAGGTCTTCTTCTTCATCATCAATGTCTTGTGCTTCTCCTGCAAGACATGTATCATCTGTCTGACTAGCTGATGCCATTGAAGTGTCATCTTTTATATCAAAGTCAAGATTTTTTATTAGATCTTTCTTTACTTCCTCCATATACAGAGCTATTGCCTCTGATTTGGAAATAATCCCTTTCTTCATTTGAAGTTGTCTGGCAATTTTCTTGAATGGATCATGATCATTAGATCCTTTGGTTTCAGATGTGGTATTTGTCTCATAATACCTACTTACAGTCACATTTATCAAATCCAGGATTTCTTGTCCATGTAATTGTCCCTCCTGGTTTTTCTGAAGTAATTTACTCCAGAACTTAGTGTAGAACACTCTTTGTAAACAGGGGAATCCTTCTGAAGTATTACTAACTTCAATTGACCATTTCATAATCCATGGAATAGAAAATTCGATAAAGAAATACATTACTGATATTCCTTCAAAGAAAATATTATCTTCTTGTAATCTTGCTAATTTTGGAGAAACATCTATCCATTCTAAATATAATTTTTTATATGATTCTGGCAAAAGTTTTATGGTTGGTCCATATAATGTCCACCATTTGCAAAACCAATTAGGAATATTCCTATCAAAAATATTTGCACATAGTTTTATAAACCACGAGTGTTTTCTATTAGCATTTTCATAAAGAAGGACTTTATTGAATCCATCAATATAATCCCAATAGTTATATTTTACTGGGACCTTTTGTTCCGGATGGATATAATCCAATTCTTTTAGGGTGCTCATTCCCCATTCTTCTGGTGATATAATCTTTTTAATAACCAATTTTGAAAAATTATAAACTTTCTTGGTGTTAGCGGGATAAAAATGCTGAAACTCACATCCTGTGGATGAGAGTATAATCTCATAGTGCATTCTGTACTTATATGATGTAGCGGTATAAGCTACTGTATCCAGATACCTGGTCAATATTTGCCAAGGTTCATTTCTCCATCGGAGATCACTTTCTTCCAGCAGAAGTATAACTTCTCTTTTGTTGTTTATATCAAACACTTCTATATTTTCATCATCTATTAGTACTGAGGAGTATGTTGTTGATGCACTAGTTTCCTCCTTGGATTTAATGAAATCCATGAATTCTTTATACATTGGATGGTTGATATTAACTCCTCCACTGGTGGCATTACTTGATGAAGCCTTTGTCTGGCTAACATTGAAAGATGTTAGCGTCTTACCTCCATGTTGAGCAAGGATATGACCTCCTCTTCCTGGATTGCTCCTTCCTCCTCGTCCTCTCCTAGACGGAGAGGGCCATTCTGGTCTCATCCTGAAAAATAACAATATTTTTAATTTAAGTATTCTCTAGTAAGAAAATCAGGCAGACTATTATCTTCTCCTTTCTTGTAATGTATCTCGAAATCAAAAGGCGCTAAAAGAGCTTGCCATCTAGCAAACATTTGCTTAGAAACATCATGCTTGCAATCTTTATTGAACATAAATTTTGCAGCTTGACAATCAGTTTTTATAAGAAACTTTTGATTATAAAGATCCCCCTGAAATTTGAGAACACATTTTACAATAGCTAAGATTTCTTTGGCTATAGTCGCATAGTTTTTCTGGGCCGTATTCCATTTTCCAGAGTAAAACTGAACTATATAGTGTCTTTTAGTATTAGGACAATATTGGGTAAGGACGCCACCATAACCAATATCTGAAGCATCAGTCTCAACAGATTTTTCCCAATTTGGATTTGCTAAAGTGAGACAAGGAAGATTTTTAACCTTCTCTTTAATCCTCTTAATGGCTTTAGTATGGTCATCTGACCAGGCCTTGGGATTCTTTTTTAACCTATCATATATAATAGCTGTATCTCTAGCCAAATCCTTTATAAAATGGGCTACATAATTAAGACTCCCAAGAAATCTCTGCAACTGAGTTTTATCAGTAATAATATCAGGAAATTTAGAAGCAAATTCTATACTCCTATTAATAGGGCTGATACTCCCTCTTTTACTATTATGCCCTAAAAATCTTACGTTAGTCTGAAAAAGAGCCATCTTTGGTTGAGAAATCACCAATCCATTTTGCATAATAATTTTTTTAAATAATTCTAAATGTTTAAAATGGGTTTCTATATTTTTGGAAAATATTAATATATCATCTATATATACAATTATAAAGTTAGTATAAGGTAAGAATATATCATTCATTATTTTCTGAAATTCAGAAGGAGCATTCTTCAAACCAAATGGCATTACATTCCATTCGTATTGACCCATAGGGACATTAAAAGCTGTTTTGAACCTGTCGGATTCTGCTATTTGAATCTGCCAATAACCTGATTTCAAATCAAATTTAGAAAATATGATAGCATCATAAACTCTATCAAGTAAATCCTTTTTATTAGGGATTGGATACCTGATCCACTTAAGGGCTTTATTAAGCGGTTTATAATTGATGACTAATCTAGGTGCTCCTCTTTCTTGCTCTGCATGTTTATTAACATAGAAAGCTGTACAAGACCAAGGAGACTTAGAATGCCTTATGAGGCCTTTCTGAAGTAAGGAGTCAATTTCCTTTTTGCATAACTCTAAATAATCTGCATTCATTTGACAAGGCCTTGCTTTAGTAGGAATATTATCCTCAGCAAAGCTTTCCTCATAAGGGAGACTAACAACATGCTTTTTCCTGTTCCAGAAAGCATTAGGATGATCTCCGCATATATCAATAGAAAACTGGTTCTTCAAGATAGCAATCTTTTCTTTTAATTTAGGATTTTGTAAAATATGATCAACTTCAATACTGTTTATTTCTTGTTTTATAAAATCAACTTGATTATTTTTTGAAACTAGCAATTTTGCAGTTAAATCATTTATCATTCTAGTAAATGGTTTAGTGACAAATTCTAGTATAAAAGGTTTGTCATTCCAGGTCCCAATAATCTTATTGTTATCCCAATGAGTAAGAGGGAAAATATCATTTATAAAAGGAACACCCAAAATTATTTGGTTCGTGATATTTTTAACTAAAACAAAACTCTGGGGAACACAACTTCTCCCTTTACAAATAAAAGCTTTAGGAAGTTTAAATTCAATATTCATTTTACTACCATTTGCTGATCTAAGACTATGAGTAGTTTTATGAAAATATCTTGAAGGTATAAGTCCTTCTTGGATACAATTTAAGTCAGCAGCACTATCAATAAGAGCTATAAATTCTTTTTTATAATTGTAATCAATAAGAAGAGTAATCTTTGTATAAAACTTTTGAGAAGTAAAAGCTTTAAGACTATATAAGAAATCTGTTTTATCATTTTTTAAAGAAAGATTTTTTATAAAATCTAAATTATCATTTTCACCTTCCATAGAGGACGATGATTCAGAAGCGTTATCCAAATTTCTGAGTGTCTGGATAGCATCAAGTCTGACTTCTATAACAACATTCTTTTCTTTAAGAAGAGTGATATCTTCTTTGAGATTATCAATCTCTTTTTTCAGGTCACTAATAGTAGTAGGAGAACTTATCATTTTTCTCCTTTCTGATAAGAGATTTTTTACCTCTGCCATAGTATATGAACCTTCCTTCGTAGGAATTTCTTTAGGAGTATTATCCTTTTGAGTGGTAAAATCCTTTTCTTTAGAGTCACTGATTTTATCAATAATCTGAGCTCTAATTTCAGGGTCTTTTATATTTTGAAGTAACTCAATAATTTTGTCATTATCAATGACATTAAGACTCATTTCTTTGAATTGTTCATAGATCTTATAAAGATCGTCTTCATCTTCCTTTTCACATGCCATACCCTGTTGGCATGGTGAACACTCATTATCAGAGGTCAAGTAATCTTCCTGTTGAAGGGCTTTGAGATCTTCACTCGTTGAAGAATCGTTTCTGCTACTGTATTCTGATCCTGATTCAGAGTCAGTATTAAGCATGATCTTATAAAGAGAATCCTTTATATTATCTTCTATGTCAAGGCTCTTAATCTTTTCTTTAACTCTGCAATCCTTGGCATAGTGACCATATCTTCCACATTTATGACAAGTATCGGATTTATTAAAATTTCGATACTTCTTCTTTCTCTTAGAGGAATCTCCCCTACCTTCTTCTGCCCTTCTAAGTTTCTTTTCTATCCTCTTCTTCTTCCATTCTTCATAATCTTTTTTAGAAGATTTCTTCTTTTTATGAGAAGAAGGTTCCTAGTCTTTTGACTTTTGTTTAGGAATATCAAATGCGAATTGTTCGCAAAATTCCCCCAGCTGTTTCCTTTCACTTAAGCGATGTCGCTTAATTTGTTGATTCAACTTAATCTCATTGCATAATGCCAACCCTTCCTGTACGCATGCACTTATTAATTTACCATAAGTATAATTATCATAATTAATACTATGGTCATCTCCTCTCAGAGATCTTCTAACTCTTTCTGCAAACAAAGTTGGTAAACCATCTATAAATTTGGATTTCCAATGAGTGCTATTACACTCTGGTAACTCCATAACTCTGCATAGAAAAACATCTTTATAATATCTGAAGGACGTAAGGGTCTTACACCTCAGATTTTGGAGTAAGGTTCTTATGGTCTCACTATTATCTGACCATCTTCCTGAGAAATGTTCAATGATATTAAGAACCAGTGTATAAACTGCATTCTGAACCACTTGTTCTCCCTCTTGTTTTACTGCCATGAGAACTGTATCCCTTTGAGCTTGGTTGAGATAATTATCCCACCAACCCTTTAATTAGCCCGTAAAACCAGCTGTTATCATATCAGCAATAGTCTTATCACTGTTTTTGTTGGTCTTACAGATAGTACTGTACATCAACATTCTATGGACAGTTGTAAAAATCTGTCTATCCGTATAACCATCTATGTTCCATTCATATATTTCTTTTCCATTATAACTATTAGTTATAATATGTTCGTGTTCTTCGAGTAGAACATCCTGAGGGGTAGGTCTAGGATAGTAGAACATCCTTTGGAATGGTTTCCTAGCATATTTTTCTGATATCTTATTAAGACTATCATAGAAATCTATTTTACTGCTAGGTTCTCCTTCTACAAAATGGTCAGTATTTATAGGTTGTATTCCACCACCTTTGAATTTTTTCTCTAAAAAACTTTCAAGGTCTGAATAATCCTTGATTTTGAAATCCTCTATATCAGGAGGAGGTTGTAAGCTACTATGAGTAACTTTCTCTTTACCTTTTATCTTAGTAGGTAATAGAGTAAGAAGTTTATCAATCTTCTCATGTAATGACATTATATGATCACCAAGAATACTCATATAGATATTTGCATAATTATTCTGCTTTATTATAGCATTAACATGTTGAGTAGTCACTAAAGCAGTATCATTATCTAATAATTTAGAAAAGGCATTAAAATTTACAATTTTATCATTTTTATTAATTTGAAAAGACTGTTGTGGAGGAAATACAGATCTTGTTATTTCTCCATTACTTAGAGTAAAGTCTCTTTCAAGCATAGAAATATAATTATGAACATGCTTACACATAAACCAAGGAACAAAAGGAATTAAACGGCTTATTTTCGAATCTATAAGATCTTTATAAAATTCCTCTTGGAACTCATGTTGTTCTAACTTATTAAAGTTTTTAAAAAACCATTTTCTAAAAAGTTTCCATTTCTTTCGCTGAAAATCTTTGGCGATACGAGCTCTTGCCGGTGATCCCG
>NW_026028640.1:0-616 GCF_019186545.1 Solanum stenotomum | reverse complement strand
TAAATACATCCTTATATTTTCACAAGAGAAAGGGTTTTCCAGCCGCCTCTTTCCCCTCCATATTTGCTAGTTTTTACAACTTTAAGAAAGAAGTTTGAATCTCTCTTTGTTTGCTTCTGTTGGATGACAACAGAGGCATTTCAAAGCTTTTGAATTTGTTATTTGTGTTTTTGTACTGTTGTTAAAATATGCTCATTGATTGAAATTTTAAGTGTCTAAGACTGCATACTAAGAGATATTGTCACGACCCGATTTATCAAGTCATGATGGCACCTACTATAACCCGCCAGCAGGTAAGCCAACCCGTAACCCGGAACAACAAGTAATGGGTCTGAGGGTAGAAATTAAACAAGAGTAGGCAAATAACAATATAAACAGGCGGACGCAAACCAAAAACATATATACAAATAAAGATCCCTCCCAAAACCTGGAAGTCACTAGTACAGAGCTACTACAAAATGAGTACAAGTCCCAAAAGTGGACAACAGAGACTGGACTGTCTCGAAAGGAAGAAGACAAGTCTATATGTACAGATGGAGACTGAAATAGTACAAAACGCCGTGTGCTCACCCCCGTCTCCAGATAATACTACTCCAAGCTCGATCAACGCTGGCTA
>NW_026028639.1:0-828 GCF_019186545.1 Solanum stenotomum | reverse complement strand
TATTATTTTAATATCCTAATTCGGAACTCTTAATCTACTACTCAATTAAAAAGAAAATGCATTTCATAACATTAAAAAGTTATTAGTTTAATATTTTTCTCATTGTACTAATTCAATTCAATCAAACTTAATTTTAAAGATAAAATAACAACTTCATTTTAATTGTTATCAATATATTTCAAAAAATTATCGTGAAAAGGCTTTTCTTGCACCTTATTTTAATTTTCATATACTATTATTATTTTTTCTGTCATTTTTCAATGATTTTTTATTTCGATTTAAAATTTAATGTTTATTCATAAAACTCTGATGGTACAAATTAAGGTGGAGTAGAATATAATAAATGATGATTCTTCTACTAAATAAGAAGATATATCGAAATTGAAAGGGTGAATTTTTTTTTTTTTTAAATGGATAGGAAATTCTATTAAGGTATCATTACGTCATTATTCAATATATTTTTAATATAAATTTCATTTGCTGATGCATTTGTTTAGTACTCCCTCTGTCCCTAATTGCTTGTTCACTTTTCCTTTTATAGTTGTCTCTAATTACTTGTCCATTTTGACAAATCAAGAAAGAACATTTTTTTTTACCTATTATACCCTCAATTAAATGACTAATTACTTTGAAAATTGCAGAACTTTTCATCTACCTCATAATTAATAGGGGTAAAATGATAAACTCACTATGTCATTAATTGATTTCTTAATAAATGTGTCAATTTAAAAGTGGACAAGTAATTAGGGACAAAGGGAGTATTACAGTGTTATTTGACATTACGAGATATTTCTTAGACTTTTAAGGAGAATGGTACACCGGAATATA
>NW_026028638.1:0-9353 GCF_019186545.1 Solanum stenotomum | reverse complement strand
TCCTTGAAAAAATTGTCAACATGCGTTGGGCTCACAAGATAGTGCCACATAGACCAAAAAGGGGTAGAATATTACATATAAAATAAGTTCGGGGGGTAATAGAACCTTAGTAAAGGTTAGGTGTGTCTTTGAAATTTCGCGCATAGGCTGAGGGTACTTATGCATTTTCCCTTTAAGCAGTTGCCCACTTTAGAGTCAATTAAGAAAAGACAAACGAACTCTAAACATTCATTATAACGAAGAATTTAAGCAGTCGCCAACTTTAGTCAATTAAGAAAAATGGAGGAAGGTGACAGAAAATGATGATGTATACATGTTGACTTATTTGTACGCTCACTATTCCAAGAAGACAATGGAGGCAAAAGAGTTGCGTTTGAAACATGTAATTGAACATGTCATTTTGTCCCTCTATTCTTAATTATTTGTCCATTTTTAAATTGATACATTTATTAAAAAAATAATAATTAATATAACGAGTTTACTTGTTTATTCCTATTAATTATAATGTGAATGAATTAAAAATTTAAGATTTTTAAGAAATTCTACATTTTTCAAAGTTATAAATTGAGAGTATAATGGATAGTTTTTTTTTTTTTTTGTCATTTCTTGATTTGTCAAAATGACCAAGTAATTAGGAACAATTAAAAAAGAAAAAGTGAACAAGTAATTAGAGACAGAGGGAACAATTCATAACTAATACATGTATGCAAGATAAAATGTGGAAAAAATAGGGCAAACCCATCGGCGGCCACCTAAAGTTGACATTAATTTTCACTTAGACATCTTAACTAGGCTTTGTTCATTTTAGACACCTCATGTCATGCCCAACTGTGTCAATTTGACACTTTCTGCTGAGATGGCATAGCAAGTGTGATACACTCACTAGACGCGCGTGAGAGCCTCATTTTACCAAATTAAAATTTTTTTTTCTTCTTCTTCTTCCCCATTTTTTGGCTACCATTTTCCAAGCTTAAACTCTTTCCATGGTGAAATAAATTTGACGATGTCACAAACAAAAAGTGAATTATAGTGCCCATAAATTTTAAGCTTAAATACTTTCACTTATTTTGTTGTCCTTCTTCCTCCTCAAAATAATTTGAGAAAATCAACATAATTTCAAGAAGAAAAAACACTCAGAAATGGCAAGAAATCATATTTTCAATTATCAAATCCTACATTCACAACAAACAATTTTAGCGTTTCAATCCATTTGTATGCCTTCTCACATCATAATCACAGAAAAAGTCCAAATCAAATAGATAAGCTATATAATTTTTAGTAGAAAATTTAGGACTCCATATTTATGTACCAAAGAACCAAATTTTGACTTGCATTGACCAAGAAATCCAGCAAAAAAGAAACAAAAAAAAAACCCCAAAAAGGTCAAACAAATGCATTACCACATTCACCAAATCAAGCATTCAAACATCAATGTATTAGAAGAAAGACATTCTTATCTTACAACATTCACAAAGTGACAAAAACAAACAAAAAAAAAGCTTCTTTTTTTGACACATTTGGGTGGGGGAGGATCGGGGGTGGTGGTGGGTGGAGAAGAAAATCTGAGAGAGAGAGGGTTTGGGGTTTGAGGTGGGGGTGGGTAGTAGAGAAGACAATTTGGGGGTGGTATGGGTATAATTTTCTTTTTATTAAAAGTGTTTTTTTTAAAAAATTATTTAGTTAAAGAAATGCCACATGTCAATGAGTCATTGGTAGTTTTTTTCCTACTCAAGATTCATCATTTAATAATTTTTTTTATATATATATGCCACGTGTCTTTATTTAATTCGTCACTTTGACACGTCATTAGCGAGTGTGTTACATACACCTTACAAATTTGGCAGATTGTCGAAAAAGTGTCAAAATGACACAGTTGGGCATGACATGAGGTGTCTAAAATGAACAAAGCCTAGTTAAGATGTCTAAGTGAAAATTGATGCCAACTTTAGGTGACCATCAATGGGTTAGGCCGAAAAAATAATACATGTATAACTATATTGTGTAGTTAATACATAAATTCGCTCCTAACTTATCCCTACACTAGGGATTCCACCCGCGCTTCGCGCGGGTCTGGGTTGGGCTTTATTCGACTATATAATATGTTGAAGAAGCATAACTGAAGATGCGGTCAATTTTTGGAAGTGTCGTAGACTGTGGCATTATTTTACTTCTGATTTAAGTGTTGTAATGTGATTCCATGTTTCGTCGGGAAACATTCAATTTATTAATGCACTTTAACGTTTGAGGTTTCTTGGTGGTCTTTATATTTAGTCGTCACATATTTGTACGGACATCATTTGTTATAGTAATGTGACTGTCTTTGTATGTAACTCTACATTTTGTAATACATCATTTTTTTTTTCATCTGGAGCATGGCCAACATTAGCATCTACCTGATCAATACAGTTGACTATTCTGTGCAATGCTCCAATCTTACACCGACATCACTATTATTTTTCACCCCCATTTTTGTCAAACGTAATTTTCGTAGTCCCAAAGTTGCTACATATTGTTTGTTGTGTTGTATAGTTTGTTGGTGGCTCTGCGTACATGTGTATAAACTATGCGCATTATATACAAAGGTATATATGATGGTTGTCTATGTAATAAGGCCCCTACGTATGCAGTGTGTATAGTTAAATGTTACATATTTGTGACAGTACATGAATCATTCACTATTAAGTTTGTAAAAGAGGACCCATATTTGTGCTGCAAGTAGAAATAGTAAGCAGGGCATTCATTTCTTATTTTTAGCTTCTCAAATCAGCGCTTTTCGTGAAGGTCGTCTATCCTAGGTGCCCTCATCATGAATGTAATCTATACTATTAAAGTCCATTGGCAACTGCACTGGTCTCTATTGTATTAGTTAGGCCTGCACGCAAGTGTTGTATTTACATTCCACCTCCATCACGAATCCTCGTTAGTATGGATGTTTATCTGCACATGGGTCATTGCGAGAAGTTAGTTAGACCATTATTTGGTGTAATGTATATTTATAATCGCCAGACCAAATAGTTAATTGCTAAGAAATACCTCCTCAGTTTGCACTATTCTTGGGCCAACGTTTTGGAAGATTTCCCTATAAACAATATTTTTTTATGTATGTAGGGTCATTTGTGTCCTCGTCCGCATTGACAATTGTCAATCCTTCTCTTTTTGTTACACGTGATACTGCGACATACAATTGGCCATGTGTGAATACTTGTTTTGGCAGATACAACCCAACTCTTTGAAGAGTTTGTCCCTGGCTCTTGTTGATGGTCATAGCATAACAGGGTGCTAAAGGAAGTTGGCACCTGTTGAGTTTGAAAGGCCACTTTGAATCGTTTGGTGACATGATAATTCATGGTATTGTGACTCTTGAACCGATGTTCTTTCCAGAGATTATGTTTGCAGTAACAGACCAAATACCCAGATGCGTTATTATTAATCTTGTACCATTGCATAGGCCTTCAGTTTGATTTAGATTTCTAAGCAGCATAATCAGACTTCCTACTTTCAAGTGAATGTCATGGTTTGGGATACCTGGGAATCGCAAGTTGTTTAGGAATTCTGTTGGGTACAATATATCCTCCTTATTAGTATTCACGCTTGCTTTGCACACATTGTCCGAGCTATAGTAAGTTCTTCCTTCCCCAGGTATCAGCTTCAGAATTTTCTCATTCAGTTCATGGACCATTTCATTTTTTGGTGTGAGTATGGCTCTTTCTTTCAAGTAGGATGGGTCGTTATAGTTCTGTAGCAGGGACAGATATACTGCCTCTACAATGGATTCTATCTGATTGTGCGATGTTAGAATGTATACATCAGCGGGCATATGAATGAGGTCCTTCTTATTATCTGCATAAACGGATCCATCTCTAATCTGCAAAAGCCATTTATCAAAACTTGCTATTTTCCGTGCTTCAGAACCCTTGACTTTTCCACAGCTAAGTCTCATGTTTTCCGTCAATTCATAAATTGAGAAGTAGGGCCACAACTGTGAGCAGTTCAGCGCTGCATCCACAATATCACCTCTTGTTCCCTTTGGAATAACCGGGAGTATTTGGCGGAAATCACCACCACATACGAAAGTTATGCCCCCAAAAGGTTTCATGGCACTATTTTCATATATATCTCGGAGAATATCCCTCAAGGTTCTGTCCAATGCCTCAAAGCACAATTTGTTTGCCATTGGTGCCTCATCCCAGATTATCAAAGCGGTCTTTTTAAGTAGTTCCGCTAATTGACTGCCTTGTTTGATTTCACATGTTGACTCTGGCGTGATGTCTAGAGGAATATGAAATCGCGAATGAGCAGTCCTACCATTTGGTAATAATAAAGTTGCTATACCTGAAGTAGCGACGGGGAGAACGATTTTTGATTGTGATATGATCTTTGAAATAATAGTATTCCACAGAAATGTCTTACCCGTACCACCATGGCCGTGTATAAAAAATAATTTCCCTTCTTCGTTATCCACTGATGTTATTATTGCCTCATATGCCGGGCGTTGACATGTATTTAACAAAGCGAGTGATTGATCATGGAGTATTTGGAGCTTGTCTTTGTCGTAGTCTAGCTCTTCATTGATTAGGCGATTCCCTACATTTCGCATTAATGCTGAATCTGGAAGGGGCATTCCTTCTATATCTTTCAAACTTCTCCCCATAGTTAGAAGGATGCTTTCAATCTCAAATAGTGTGTACGCTTCAATCTGCTTTGTGTTTAGCTGCAAATCATTGAATTGTAATCTCTTTCGCTGGATATGCGTGATATCTTCAGATAATATTCCGTAGTTATTCTCCCATAGCTTACGTGTATCTGACACCTAACAGTTCATAAGTATAGTAACAAAGAGATGTCGCAACTCGTTTCCAGAAGCTCACTGGGACGCCTCAGACAAGCAGTCGTTCCACTCTTTGTCATCATCTAATAACCCCAAAGCGTAGCAGGCCTCTCTATATGTTTTATGATCTACTCTATTGATTTTTCTGATGCCTTCGAAGGAAGTACACCCTTTGACAAAATTTAGCAGCATACGCATGTAAAAACGTTCTCCACTTCCTGGATGTGCAAAGTAAATTCTGCCAACTGCGTGCCCCTTCTTCCTCCTGGTCCACTTTTTGTCTCTTCCATTCCAAACCCAACGCGTTGGAAAATTGGAATATGTCAGCTCTCTTGCATCAGGGTGTTCTTTGTTTGCCTCAAACCATTCTGTAAATTTTGTTTTTTCTAAATCGGGTCTGCTTAGTACGCTTTCAGCTGTCCTTGATTCTTCAAATATTATTGTGTTTTGCCCATGTAAATGAAATGGTAAGCGCTCAACAGCCGGTTGCCTATGATGTATATCAAATGAATAGATCCTCCAGCAAGCTTCTGTGGCCGATATGTATCTGCAATCTAGGTATTTTTTTATCTCATCGTTTTCTGTTGGTGTACCGGTTGATTCTATTATTGCTGTGGCTCTATCAGACCCTTTATGAACATACTTGAATAGGTACTTGACCGACCGCGTATAATTGCATACTTCAACATTTATATGTGCATCAAACTGGACAAGCAAGTCCCTGTTATATGGGACAACATATCGGTTGTCTAAGCTGGCACCATTTTTCTTGACTTCAATACCTGTGTCCCGTCTCATATAAATAGGGAATCCATCCGAATCAAAATTTGTTCGGCTATTGTATTTCTTTGGAAAATGTTTTGTGCACTTGCCATGTTTCATACATGGGCAACTGAGATTTTGTTCTTGCACGGTCCGTGTATCATGAAGTTTTTCACGGCATTATACCCATCTGGATCTTCTCTGTAATCTGGTATTCTAGCGGATATTACTTTATCGATATGATCTATTGTGGGGTTTTTTTGTGTTTCATGAAGGAAAAGCAGTATATGAGCATGTGGCAAGCCTCGTTTCTGGAACTCAATTGTATATATACCTACAAACAAATTAGTATGTGGACGTGATTAGCATGTTGGTTAGGTGAATTGGTTGCTAGATATCATGTATTCATAAAGAAGTGATGTAATTCTTAGTAATTAAGCTTTGTAGGAGTTATGGGTAGGTCTTGTGCGCACATGTTTAAGATTCTGTGATAATCTTCCATGTTTTTGGTTGCACATATATATATACCTATATTGTAATTTAAAAGCATTGAGATTGCATTTTGTGTGATTTAGTAAGACAATATTGAAGATTATTGATTGTCCTATCTTACACGCAATTATTGTCCCGAAAGGCTTATCCTTTTTAAGAATTTGCATTAGCTGCAACAACTTGATCTGGAAGACTCGGCATATAATGTCCACCCGGCAACTATTAGGATCTTGGTTTATTAGTCTCGTCATTGCATTTATTTCCGGCCACTTTGGGTTGCAAGTAAAAGTTAGGAACAAATCTGGGTATCCAGCCCACCGACATATAGCCATTGCATCTTGATAATTTTGTGCCCTGTAGCGAGGTCCCCTAGTGTAGGAGGAAGGTAGTATAATAGTTTTTCCCACCATTGAGCAATCTGAATCTCCACGTACAATAGCATCCATTAAGCCACCATAAAGATCAGACCTTAATTTCTGTTGATTTTTCCGGATGTACCTAAATCTTTCTTCTTCAATTGCCATGTAACCATCCACAATGTACTGCTGAAATAGCCTGCCAGCTTGGAGGAGAGTGTGTCCCTCATTGAGGCGTTGTTGTATGCGGTATCCATAAAATTGTCTCATTGTCAAGTTTGTCCGAGTGTATGTTTTTTGACTTGCAGAATCTAAAGGTATTCCAAGCCTATATCCATCTTCCCCATAGGGATGTATTAATGGGTAATTCATTGACATGAAACATGGGTGTAAATCTGTGATCCTTTGCAGTCCGTTCTTGCGGTGATCCACAATGACATCTCGCTGAAAGTTAGCATCTGTAAGGTCTCCTACGATTAATCCAGCAACTTCAGAAGCCGTTGGTCTGTTGTATTGTCGGCCATCTTGGGTCCTTTCAGATAGGATGCTCATATGGAACTCTGCTTGTGGTTGTTCTATGTATCTATCCCTTGCCATACGAAATGATTTAACCAAAACATTATGCTCGTCTAGCATTTCAGATATTTCTTGTACGATTTCTGTTTCAACTTCTTCATGCATCAGACTTTTTATTCTATTCTCTATCTCATTATCCGTGTCATATATATAGAGTTGTGCAAATTGTGGACTTTTTCCAATTTCTGGTAATAGTGAGCCTATGTGATGATAATTTTGCCCACTTATTCTGAATACATAAGGACCCTTAGAACGATTGATTGATCTGTCAACTCGACCTCCCATTGATGTAAATGCAAACATGGAGTTATATACCCTGATATTTTTCCTAAAGTTCATCCCCACTTTTCCGAATTCATTGCCCAATAGATATTTGAGGTACGGTGGTGATTGAGTCAGTAATGGTACACGAATTCGTCCTTCCATACAGCAAAGTGTAAATTTAGGTTGTCGTGTATTTTTACCTTTGTCTGTCCGTTCCTCATACCACAGAATTGCCTGACAATATTGACAGGTGTAGGTTGGAGGGCCCAAATTCAATCTTGTCTTGTATCCAGCTGTCATATAAGTCAAGTGGGAGACAATATAAGTATTGAATTCGTGAATAATGAAGTTTTGTACCCAATACAGAGTTATGTGTATATGTTATTATGTGTGTTGTTGACTGAGTGACAGATGTACCTGTACTGTTCTCACTGGCTTGTCTGCTACTACTTGTCTGTAGATGCATTACATGTGAGACATCTGCACATTCCTCCATAACTGAGTCATTCGATTGGTTATAGTGTCCACCTGAGAATATGTTTATTAAAAAATTGTTACTCAGTAGAATACATCTTGGATTTCATCTGTAAGTATAAACTGTGTCTACGTTATTATGCATGAATAATATTACATTGTATTTATGTTCCTACTGTAATGAGGCTTGAAGAGTTTCACATAATGTAAATGTATGGGAAAGATCGGTAGCAACTATTGTAACGTGCTAGTATTGATTAATGGGGAGATGTCTTTCATTCCTTCTGTGTCGTAATGTTTAGGTGTGGGATCGACATACGTAGTTAGTAGTTTAATTTGGTAAATCTAGTTCGGAGTTGTGCAGTGGATATATGGATCAATATGAACTTACCCTGTATTTGTCGATGCATTTCTGTCATTCTGATATCTGTTGCGTGCACCACCTTTTCCAATATTTTGATGTAATAAAGAACACGTTTTGCTTGCTTCAGTGGGTGACCTTTGTATTGTCGTTGAAGTAATGTGAGCTTACGCTTCAAACGCGCATACTTTCCCCGATTTTTTTTGAGTTTTCGTATTTCCACAACCCCTTGGCTGGAGATTGATGACGATGTATAACTCTTTATTCTCTGTTTCAACATGCTGTCTTGGACTGCTAAAAGAGGCAGAAGTTGTTGCAGTTTCCTAATATGGGCGGGTACATCAGCAGGCCTTCTAAACGCCTTAATAATGTCTGATATGACGTCCATTATGTCTGATCGAATGTTATTTGTAAAGCTTGATTTGTGCTAGTAGAGACGATGGGTAATCTGCAATGTTGAGAAATTATATATAAGCTTACAAAATTCAGTGCAACATAAGGAAGTTTGTATGTTAAAGTTGTGTTGTTGTAACCAATATTTCCTTTAATTTTTAAAAATGTGTATTTGTATCATTTACAGATGAGGCCTATATTTGGAACAACTACACGTAAATTTGTGGTGAATGCACCCAGTGGGCCATCCCAATTTACCTGTTGCTTTATATTATTCAAGTGATATTGCGGTACTTTACCTTCACTCACCTGTGCTGTTGTTATCGATCGGGGTACAGTGTAGTTCTTTTTATTTGGTTCTTTGAATTATATTTTGATGTATGTATCAGGCAACAGTCCCTGTTAAGCGCTTGATTTTGTCGTTGTTGGGTGGTTAAATTTGGCTTGTATATTTCTGTATTATGATTACCGGCGAATCTGACCGGTATTGAATTATCAACGGGGCACACTTGAATTCTTATAAGGCATCGGCGTTGTTGGAGTTATGGGAAGATATCGTCGGAATAAGGGTGGTATGCTATTTCAGTAAGAATAGGTTGGTGTTTTTTTGTAATAGTCATTGTAACGAGCAACTGGCAGTTGAGTGTTTTATGAAATTCCAAGCAACATGTTTATAGTTAGCCAAAGGACACATTGTTTAGGCCGTTAGTGTGCAGCAGTTGTATTGTTAGAACGCATTGGCGTTGTTTGAGTGATGGCAAGAGATTTTTGGAGTAATGGTGGTATGTTATTTCAATGGTAAGAATAGGTTGGATCTGATTCATAATACTTGTTGTAGTGTGTAATT
>NW_026028637.1:0-639 GCF_019186545.1 Solanum stenotomum | reverse complement strand
AGCATGTTGGGCCTCAGTTTAGGTTTGAGTAGGGCTTGCCTTAGAAATACATGATTCGGATCCAATAGGCCTTAGTTTTACCCCGACGTCGCTCGGTCGGCTTAGATCCCTGTAGACTGGTGTAGCAGACTTGAGTCTGATAGTTTGGGCCTTAGTTAGGCGATACTCTCTCTCCGACGATAGTTATCTTTATTTTTCTCGATGTTACGGCTTCACGAGTTACATCGGCGACACTAGTTCTACTTCGCGATTTTAATTTGATTTTCGATTTGGTTCCAAGGACTTTCATTGATTGGCTATGTGTGGATGGCGTTCCACGGATATTTATGAGTATGGATTAATTGGGACTCTTTCAGCAGCTACATTGGCACCTTTATAGAGCATCCGGTTAGAGTTTCGGCCTCTATTGCCCAGATACTTATATAGAGCATTCGGTTTAATGTCCGGCCTGCATCCGGTTTAACGTCCGGCCTCTATTTCTCAGATACTTATATAGAGCATCCGATTTAAGGTCCGGCCTCTATTTCTCAGATACTTATATAGAGCATCCCGTTTAAGGTCCGGCCTCTATTTCTCAGATACTTATATAGAGCATCCGGTTAGAGTTCCAACCTCTTATACTTGATACTTGTGATTGGT
>NW_026028636.1:0-997 GCF_019186545.1 Solanum stenotomum | reverse complement strand
CCTCAAGTTATTGTGGGGGTCCAAACGACGGATAAAGTCATGATCGCCGACCTGGTCGGTGATTCACCAATCAGCTTCTGGGCTCGCCAAGTTTTATAGACTTCAATAAAAAATATCTTGAGTCCAACGGTGGTCCAAGTCGGGCTCGCCGACCTCTTTGGCGAGTTGCCGACTGGACTTTTAGCTCTCCAACCTGCACTTTTCAAACACATTCCACACTTTGATCTGCACAATTAACACACCATTTTTTCAAACTTAAAAAGAAAGAAAATAAAACTTGGGTTGCCTCCGAAGCAGCACCTTAGTTAACGTCACGGCACGACGAAAGTCCACGCTCAAACCTAATTCTTGGGGTTAGCCATAGTATCACTAGGCAACCCATCTTGCTGTTTCAGATTTAAATAAGATGAGATATGACCCATTTGGGTCTCCAACTATCTGATCGATACGAAATGGAAGGTAACCGTCTGGCTGAGGGTCGACACATCTTCTTTCATTTCTTTCAAAATCTTGTCCGACCCCTCAACTTTGTTGAGGATACAAGAAAGCATATCCTCTGACCAATCACATTTTGAATCCTTTGGTTTTTGACGCTCGTGGGGAGGCACATACTTATCATTCTACCCATCCGTCCAATTGTGATTTCGATCCCTCCATTCTCGATCACAATCCTTCCAACCTTTATCTCGGTTCCAACCTTGGTTACCACCCTGCCTTGGGTAGTTCAAATGATAACCAACACCTTGCTTGGCTAGGAAATTCACCTCTTTGTTGTATAAACCCTCAAACTTGGCCTCATCAGGAATAACACACCCGACACCCACAACATTGAAACTTCGAGCACCAGCTCCCATGACTTATTTGGACAAAATGTCAAGTTGTGTCATGATCTTGGTCGTGTTCTGGTCCCTCTCTTGGTCAATTTAAATGTGATAAGGGAGACCTGATCTTCGTGCGTGTATCAAGCCCGATTAATTGTGGTCATGCCATCCAAGAG
>NW_026028635.1:0-201 GCF_019186545.1 Solanum stenotomum | reverse complement strand
CCATCGTCGACCAAAACACGATTTATAATTTTGTCCCGGCATTTGATGGTGACGTGCAGAGCTTTGTTGTGCATCTTTCCTTCAAAGGGCAACTCTTCGTCACAAAAGCTGATTCGATGTCCCCGAATGACTTGGTTTATCATGGCTGCTAGATTGTCGCTGTTAGTACCCAGAGGCACATAAGTGTCGTCCAAAGCTCTC
>NW_026028634.1:0-489 GCF_019186545.1 Solanum stenotomum | reverse complement strand
TTAGACTTGCTTGTAATTGGATTTTTAATGCTAAAATAAAAGCTAGAATTACAGAATTTAAAAATCGTTGTAAAGAATGTGGACTTGAATATAGAAAAGTTCCAAAAGAAGTATGCACTAGATGAAATTCTTTATTTGAAATGCTTCAAGTTGCTTATATTTATCAAGAGCCGGTACAATTACTTTTTAATGCTCATAATGCGGACCCGAATTTGAGAATTGGCTATGAAGATTGGGAAAATACAAAAGAACTTATTGAATTTTTAAGTGTTTTTTATAAAGCAACAAATGCTGCTTCTGGTCAATATTATCCAACTATTTCTTCTGTTTTAGTAAATATTTGTGCTATTTCATCTGAATTTGCAAAATATAAAGGAAAAGATCGATTTGAAAATTCCCTTGCTTTTATGATTGAAAAATTCAAAAAATATTTTTTCCCTATTCCTCAAATCTATTTGAATGCTACTACTTTCAACCCAAATTACAAAT
>NW_026028633.1:0-1061 GCF_019186545.1 Solanum stenotomum | reverse complement strand
GAGGAGCTGCGTTTGCGTTCCTAGCATTTGCATTCCTGACATAAGCTCTACGAGGAGGCATGATCACTGAAACGTAGAACGTCGAGTTAGAATGGAATTAGATCATACCTTACGCACGATAAGAATAACAAGAAAATGAAGATTTTTCCTAAAGACACTTTGTAGCCTCCCTCTCATTAGATGTGGTGCGCACTACACACCCATGAAAAGGACTCTACCTAGTGCGGCTTTTCAGACATCCTAGGACACTTAAACCTAGTGCTCTGATACCAAGTTTGTCACGCCCCGAGATACCCCCGAGACGCGGATACGGGACCTAGGACCACAAGTGATCCCAAGCTAACCCTGCTGGCATGATCATGAGCATACTAAATATAATCTGAATAATAGAAACTGTGCGGAAGCTAAATCATAAATAAATCTGAAAGATGGGGAATACCCATATACTATAACTGAGATATATGAAAACTGATGAGTTTAATACAAAGAGGTTATTAACTCAATACTAAGTTGAATCTATCTATGTCTGAAATAAGCCTCTAAACTTACTAGAAATGTTGGGACATGCCCCAACTAGGTCTAGCAAAATTGAAACTAAAGACTAAAATCGATAAAGATAAACATGTCACTAGTCCTCGAAGAATGAGGACTCACCACTGATGCTGCTGAACTGGAGACCGAGAACCGATCTAAGCGTGATCTGGATACTGAGAACCTGAACCTACATCACGAGAAGATGTAGCGCACGTATTGAGCATTGAGCATCCAGGATAGAGTAAAGCCGAAATAACATATAACTGAACAAAGCAATAAAGCAATGAAATAATCTGAACATGATATAGATACTGAATGCTGAGCTAAGTGAATGCAATGACCAATTTATAACATGCTGAGATTGAATACTGAATATACTGATAAATGGTCAATGCAATAGAGTCTGACTGAACTGTGGGAGCTACTAATAACCGACATAAAACCACATGAGCTAAATGTGGAGTCCGATGTATACGCCCCATTGAGAGGACCCAATATACCCCGCCAGAGGTATAGAGGCATGCTGG
>NW_026028632.1:16255-18172 GCF_019186545.1 Solanum stenotomum | reverse complement strand
AAATAACTCCATGAATCACAATCAAGTTTACTAGTCGAAAAATGATAAGTTAGTAATAGCAATAGCTGATTTTGAACACCCTTAAATATAATACTATTTTTTAAAAAAAAAAAATGGACCGAGAGAGTGTAAGACTTAATATATAACTCAAAATTTTCAAATTCAACTCTTAAATATACAAAATAATCTTATTAAGGAACGCGTCTCCGTTATACGGGGATCTTATTGCAATTCCAATATCTCCCCCTCGTTATCCATGATAAAAGTGGAAACATCAATGAGTAGGTAAAAAAATCATTGCTTGATCAAAGAAATGAATAAAATAACATATCTTTAAAGTTATTATTGTATTCTGTTTGTTAATCAGACAAATCTACTTCTTTATTTTCTTTGGATCCTGATGTTGATAGCTTATTTCTTTGGATGATTATCACGTATTGTTTCGTAATGTATTGCATTATTTTGTATCGTATTATATTATTTTAATGAATATAGTGTTTGGATATATAGATTGTATCGTTCTCGTTGCATAATGATACGCATTTATAATTTGAATGATAGATCTACAAAAAAAGTAGGGTACATAGTAGAGTTACTATGAAAAAATAGGACAAAAGGTGAAATATAATTATTAAATAATAAATAAAGACAAAATAAAAAGAAAATATTAAGGTAACGACGTGATCTCACTAAATCGATTGTTACATTTACCTAACGATGAATTTAAACGATATGATACAACAAAATTTAAATAACAATCAAAAGAAATATTATATTTAAACTAACTACAGAATACAATACAATGGGTAACAACCATCCAAACAAAGTGTAACATATCATACTTAGTTCAAAAATATTTTATTTTATTTATTTATTTAATAAAAAATATTTTTTTACGGTTTTTTAATCTAAAATTATCTTTTATAACAGACATAACAATTGATAACTTATTTAATTAAACAAATGACTTTATCTTATTAGTCCAAATGAATTTTGGAGAAACTATCTAATAATACAAATATTTCTATCATATTTACTAATTCTTCCTATAGTTTGAAATAATTGCATTTTTTCTTACTAATTAATAATTTCATACCAAATTTTAAGTCAGATACACCTAGATACACGGGGACAATGAATTAAGGGTAATAGAAAAGTTTCAAAATTAGGTGCAGGTGACTCAAGTCTTAATTATTAAGTAGGGGTGACAACTTTTAAATTAAGGATTAAGGGGATGAATTTCTCATCCCCAAGTTTTTTTTATTTTACACTTTGGCCCATCTTATATAAAACCCTAAATAATATGAAATGGAGGGGAAAATTGGGCACCAACGGCTCAGGTTTTTCCCTTTTTCTCTCTTGCTATTCTTCCATTGTTGCTGCTCTTCTTCCATTGTTGATGCTCTTCTTCTTCTTCTTGTTCATCGTTCTTCTTCTTCTTCTTCTGTTGCTTGTCGAACATTGACATTGTTGGTACTGTTGCTACAGGATCAAATTTCATTCATATATCATTGGGATTACATCATAGGTGATTTTGATAAGTAAACTAATATTTTTAGTCCAATTTCTCAGTTGGGTATTTTGAGTGTTTCTTCACTAATTTACAGTTGTGTATCCAACATGTAAGTCATTTGTTGCAACAGATAACTTACATGTTGGATACGTATTACAGTACCATGCCAAATTGGGATAGAACCAGAAGAGTGTCCCAATAGATCAATCATTTATTGCAATCCATGAGTCATCTGCTGCACCAGATGACTCATCTGTTGCAACAGAGGGCTTACATGTTGGATACATATTACAGTACCAGGCCAAGCTAGGAAAAAATCAGAAATTTGTCCCAACATACAAGTCATTTATTGCAACATATGAGTCATCTGTTGCAACATATGGCTTACTCGTTGGATATATATA
>NW_026028632.1:0-16203 GCF_019186545.1 Solanum stenotomum | reverse complement strand
TATATATTACAGTACCAGGCCAATCTGGGACAGAATCAGAAGCTTGTCCCAACATGTAAATCTTTTATTACAGCAGATGAGTTACTTGTTGTAATAGATGAATCATCTGTTACAACAATTGACTTACATGTTGGATAAGCTTCTGGCTCTGGACATGTATGCAACAAGTGAGTCATCTGCTGCAACGAATGACTTATTTGTTGCAATAGATGACGGACTTGTTGGAACAATAATTGTGCATATGATTTTTAGCTGTATATAGCCACTCAACTTTATTATACAATCATTATTAAATATTTTTAATAAATTCCTTTAGGTACCATTAATGGAAGAATCAATAATAATAGTTGTTGATTGTTATGGTGAATGGATTGAGAAGAACAATCGATTTATTTGGCGTTGGAAAGATGATGACATGTTAGAGTCAGTATTGATGACAGTCCAAAGGGATGAACATGAATATTCCAGATGATGAGATTGGACATTATGTGGAGGAGGACCAAATACCTACACCCATTGTTAATATAGTAGGCAGTTCTCAGTCAAAATTATTGAACAATCTCCAAGATGATGAAACAAGTTTTTATATAGGAATGAAGAACTAGTCAATTCATTGCATATTGCTTGCTTGAAAAAAGATATCGAACTTGTGTGTAACCTATGTGGATTGGATTCAAGGTTTCCAACAATTGAGAAAAGTCATAGTCGTTGACATAACATTCTTGAAAAGCAAGTATGAAGGAGTTTTACTATCGGCGGCGCCGCTAGATGCAGAGAATCATATTTTTCCGGTGATTTTTTGTGTTGTGGATAAAGAATGAGATGCCTTATATCAATATTTTTTTATGAATAAATGAGAAGTTATGTAGATGATACTGATGAGTTGTGCATAATTTTTGTAGGCATTCAAGTATCTGGCTCGATAGTATTCAATATGTAAAAATATTGCTCACAAGAGAACAATATGTTCGGTTCGAAATGCTTCATAATTATTGTAATAATGAAATAACCATTTTGTACTTAGTTATGAATCTGATAATTTTAACTCATTTTGGTTGATTATATATATTCATATTTATTATAAAAAATTTTATGCTCAGCCATTACAACAAACTTTGCATATGTTGCATTAACTGTATTACCGATTGTATTATTTGTTGCAATAGATAACCCATATATTGAAAATAATCAAATAAGTATGATCATCTGCTGCAACAACTATAGAAATTGTTACAACAAATGTCTAATATGAATTATTTATTACAATAGATGACCCATCTATTGAAAGTAATCATGGATATGTGCTCATCTGTTGCAATGATTCATCAGTTGCAATAGATGAGCATATATGTTTGATCATTTTCAACCGAATCTATATATATTTGATATGAAATATTTCATTAACCCATAATTAGTGATAAACAAAGATATTTAATTATAATTATCTTTCAATTAATAAGTTCAATTACATTTTCAATGCATTATATAGTAATTATATGATCAACTCATTGTATTTGTCTTACATAGAGTGATCAATTGAATATTTTGATATGTAATACTTCATTAACCCATAATTAATGATAAATAAAGTTATTTAATTATAATTATATTTCGATTAATAAGTTCAATTATATTTTCAATGCATTATAGTGTAATTGCATGATCGACTAACTATATTTGTCTTAAATAAAGTGATCAATTGATTATTTTAATTTGAAATGCTTCATTAACTCATAGTTAGTGATAAATAAAGTTATTTAATTATAATTATCTTTCAATTAATAAGTTCAATTACATTTTCACTGCGTTATAGTGTAACTACATTATCATCAACTAACTGTATTTGATTTAAATAAAGTGATCAATTGATTGTTTGATTTGAAATGCTTCATTAACTCATAATTAGTGATAAATAAAGTTATTTAATTATAATTAGCTTTCAATTAATAAGTTCAATTGCAATCTCAATGCATTATCTATTGCATTTTCTATTGCAATACATAACCTATATGTTGAAAATAATCAAATAAATATGTTTATTTGTTGCAACAAATATAAAAATTTGCTACAACAAATGTCTAATATGTATTATCTGTTGAAAATAATCAAGCGTATATGCTCGCTCATATGTTGCATTGGATAATTCATCTGTTGTAGCAAATGAGCATTAGTTGCAACATATGAGCATATATGTTTGATCATTTTCAATCGACTATATATATATTTGATATGAAATGTTTTATCAACCTATTGCAATAGATTATAACTTGCTGCAACATATGTGTATATTTTCTTGATTATTTTCAGTAGCTGAGTCATCGTTGCAACTGGTTATAATCTATTGCAATAAATGTTGATTGTTTTAATTATATGTTTCATCTGTTGCAATAAGTAACTCATACTTGCTGCAACATATGTCTCTTTTCAATTGTATAATTTAACATTTGACAAATTTTTAAAAAAATAGAATTCATGGTAAAATAACAAAACATCTATAAAATATAAAATATTATCATCAACAATTACAAAATATATTAACTAAATATTATAAATGTTCATGAATTACAATTCATATCAGATTATTCACCTAACAAAATAGAATTCATGATAAAATAAGTGGACATCTATTAAATATAAAATATTATCATCAGCAATTACAAAATGAGGAGGATTGAAGAGATCAATGGAATTTATTTTTGGATTGTTCTTGGCAGACAACCACTTAAGAATTCTTGGTTGAGAAATCTCTTTCGAGTAATTCTTGAATTGCTTCCGGAGGTAAGGTATTGCTTCAAATGTCCAAGCCTAAAAATATAAAGATGATGGAAATAAAAATTTAAAATAATTATTCAATAACAAATAAATAAAATACTAAAATTAGAGGTGAAGTTTACCATGAATGCCCAAGAAAAATCATATAAATTGTTCGTCTTCGATGATAACTTTGACAACAAATATTCGATAGTCAAAAAATCAGTTTGTGCATCATTAAAAAAAGATAATAATAATTTTTAATAAATACAACATTATACAATCATCAACAGATTATACAATCACCTGTTGCAATAAATAACCCATTTGTTATAACAAATAGGTCATCTATTGCAAAAAACAAGTCGTCTGTTGGAATAAATCAAAACAGTCTACTGATTTGATTTCTACCAACAGATGACTTGTTTGTTGCAATAGATGAACTATATTGCAACATATGAGCCATAGGTTGGAAGAAATAAAAAAAGTCTTGTTACTGATTTGATTTCTTCCAACCTATAACTTATTTGTTGCAACAAATAGGACATCTATTAAAAATAAAATTAAATAACAATAATTTTTTTTCACAATATTAAAATATTTATCACCAATACTATCTACAACACCAACAAAATCAAAAACACTAAAAACAGCACACAAGCTATTTCACCAATTAAACAACATCAATCTCATATTTTTACCAATATACTAAGAACACCAACAAAACAAAGAATTGATGCAAAAAGATAGCCATAAAAAAATTGAAAATAGAATTGATGCAAAGAGGACTCTTCAAGAGGTCAAACTTCTTTCTCACATTTGAAACTGCTAACGAATACAACTTTTTGATATATATCAGGCATTGCATTCTCCGGATAATTCAAATTGAAGCAATTGGATGTCCAACTCGGGCCCTGTGGAGAATATACGTGAGGGAGAGACATGTATACTTCCTTTTTTGAAGTAGCGCCGCAACTCCGGACCGAAAGCACGACACGAATGGCAAGCGCGTAAGCGCAGGTTTTCTGTCTTTCCTTTCCCTTCCTAGACCCACCTTGCAAGGCTAAATACTCCTGGGTGACCGATAGCGAAGTAGTACCGTGAGGGTAAAGAACCCCCGGGAGTGAAATAGAATATGAAAGCATAAGCTCCCAAGCAGTGGGAGGAGCCAGGGCTCTGACCGCGCCCGAGGTAAGGAAGTAAAGCAACCAATAGCCTTTTTACCTACTATGCCTTTCACCGGGTGCTTGTTTGAGCTCCTCTTCCCCTTTCTGAATTAACCTGTCTAGGCGCCCACCTGCGCTTTGTGCAGAACTGAAAGCTTAACGCAACCGACATAGGTAATCAAGCCTTGCTTGCTCTATTTGATTCAGGACCTCTTGCTGCTGCGTCTCTTTCGGATTCGGTTCCTAATAAAAGAAAAAGATTGTTGGCCTGGCTATTCCGATTGAGAATACGGAAGAGGCTATGAAATAGAAGAAAGAAGGTGAGTTCTTTTCTGGACAGCATAGAAGGAGCATACCGTATTGCTTTGAGCTCAGGCCATCATCTACTCTTCTACTTCAGTCTCTAGTCTGACTCGAAGTATTTTGAAAAATACATGTGAAATAGTGTTTCTATTTTACGAAATGGACCCAAATAGGCAGAAAGCGAAGCGATTTCCGCTTCGCCGATTTGTTATTTGTTATTGAATTGCGTGCGCATAAAGACCATA
The DNA here is from genome assembly GCF_019186545.1 of Solanum stenotomum. Classification (NCBI taxonomy): domain Eukaryota; kingdom Viridiplantae; phylum Streptophyta; class Magnoliopsida; order Solanales; family Solanaceae; genus Solanum; species Solanum stenotomum. Next base: position 11,738 of record NW_026028632.1, on the reverse strand, counting down.
AAACGCATAAAGACCATAAAAAGAGTTTCGTTTTATGGTTCTTTCATATACGTTTTCTTTAATTGAATGAACGTTCTGATTCTCAATTTATCAAAATACTTCAATTGGTACACACAAGAAATAGGCTAATTCAGCAGCCTTTTGTTCAATTTCTCGTGGAGTCAAATTCTCATCAGTACGGGTCAAGGGAATGGACCCCTGGCCTCGGATGTCCATATAAAGAACACGACAAGCATAAATACCCTCTTTAACTTCTATTCTAACGGACTGAATATCTTTTATAAGGAATCGGAGGAATATGCGACGATTTCGTGCCATATGCGCTTAGACTTTACTTTTTCCCCCTTTTTCTTCCCGGTCCAATATTTGTTCTCGAAGGTCTTCGTTTCCATGTAGAAGAAAACTCTCCAAATTTATGACCAACCTTTCCTTCAGTAATCTTACAACGAACAAGAGTTTTTCCATTGTAAATTCGTACGGAGCAATCAACGAATTCCGGCGAAATAGAAGATCTACGTGACCAAATTTTCCTGTTAAAAAGAAGATCTCTCTTCTTCTTCATTCTCAAGAGGAATGCATCAACAAAACTGCCCTGCAAGAAGAAAACTAAAGGAGAAATTTGTCCAATGGTAACAAAGGGTGCCTCCACAGGTTGACATCCGATCCAACCTAGTAATAAGCAATCCGCCAAAAGCAACCAAAATATAAAGAGAGACAACTCAAGTTCTTCTTCTAGTTTATAGCTAAAAAGGAAAAGAGACCAAACTTCTTTCTCACATTTAAAACTACTAATGAATACATAAAGAGAAGACAACTCAAGCTCTTCTTTTTCTTTATAACTAAAAAGGAAAAGAAAGCTTGATCCTGATTATGATGATATGCGTACCTTGCAGACATTGCTGCTCAGATCGAATCTAAAACTTACACTATTGAAAACCTTATGGCGCCATGACAAATTCTTCTAATCTTCCTCCAATTGCAACATAATTACTTGTAAGTTAGAACAATGAATCATATATTAACCAATAGTTCAGTGTGGTTAAAAAAAATTAAGCATTTCAGCTTAGCACAAGTGTATAAAACAATCTTAGAAAGACTTTGTCATGTACTTGTTGCTTTGATCCAAAAGTATTATAGCCACATGGATCTTATTCCATATATGCAAGAGTTTATAAGTAAAGAAGAATAAAATCCTTCTCTTCGCATGAATTGTCGAAAGTAAAAACCATGTGAACTCTAGAAAATTGACGTTAGCACTATTCTTGGAGGCAATAAATTATTTATCATGAGTTGTATGTTTTCTTTTCTTCATTCTTTCCAACAAAATCAAGAATATCAACAACACCAATTGATTCAATACAACAACACTACAAGAAAATAGCAAAATTGTGGCAGATGATTCTGTCACAAATCCGTCACAAATTAACATTTGTGACGGAATTGTGACAGAAATGGACGTCCCAGAACCTGGGGTCATAAACTCATTGTGACGGATTTCAATTCCGTCACAAAATTATTGTGACGGCATAGTGACAGACCTGACGGTGACAATATAAATCCTTGTATTTGACTTAAATTCCGTCACAAATTTGAGACAGAATTTTTAACCGAATATTCCATTACAAAATAGTGACGGAATAGTTTCTGTAACAAATTTCTAAATATATTCACGATATTTGTGACAGAATATTTCGTTACAAGTAAATTGTGATGGAATATTTTGTCACAAAATTGCTCTCTTGTTGATATTAGTAACAAATTTAGAATTAATTGTGACAGATTAAATCCGTCACAAATTTGATTTTAATTTAATAAATAATAATTGTTATATATAGTATTGGACAATTATTATTTATATATATATAGTAAATTAGTCAAAGACATAAAAATAATTAACCACCATGATATAACAAACATAATATTAGATTTATAATACAAAATTAAGAAGTTAAAACATGTCAAAGCACAACTTCAATAAGCAAAAGTGGACAAATATTTAAACACATAAACATTTGGTCATTTCCTATTAAGGAGAAGGATTACTAGATGAGCGTGAGGATAACGCCATCTCGCTCATCATGCGAGACCATCGTTCCTCCATAGACTTGAATCGATCATCACTTTGTTGCCTCAAATGCGAGACCTCGTGCTCTACTCGTTGTTGCACCTCTGCCTCTAAACGTTCTTGAAGAATTCTCTCTTGATTTTCTTTCATATGCAACACTTCTTTCTCAAGTAGTTGAATGCGCTCTTCAGCAACATCATCAGACACCGCATGTAAATTGCGCGAAGTGACAGAATTTTGATCTTGATACAACGCCAAACCTTGAGAGCCTAAACCATACACACGTCGTTTTTTTTCTCCACCCACAACATCAAAGTATAAGCGATTTATATCGAGTTCTTGAACTTCTTGTGAATCATCTGAGGAGCTAGAAATAGCCACAGCTAAGACAACCTCCATTTTATCCTGAAATTTTTCAAACAATCAACCATCAAAAACTCAAGCTTTCCACAAATATGTGCATATTAAGTTGCTTCTAGCAACTCTGTAAGAAAAATGCACCCAAAAGACAGCACAAACTCTTTAAACAGAACAAAATCTGCCCCCAATAAGGCATAAATTTTATCTATTAAAAAAAAGGCACAAAATTTGCTTCAAATTGCATTAATAACTGTCCAAATAACTTCTCAACATTTGATAAAAAAGTATGATAAAAATCTGCACAAAAAAACAGCACAAAATCTACCCAAAAACAGCACAAAATCTATCAAAAAGGCACAAAATCTACTTCAAAATTGCATTAAAAACTGCTCAAATAACTGCAAAACATATGGTCAAAATTATGATAAAAATCTGCTCAAATTTGCACCAAAAACAGCACAAAGAGCTGCCACAAAATCTGCCACAAAAAAAGGCACAAAATCTGCCCAAAAAAGGCACAAAATCTATCCACAATAGCACAAAATCTGCTTCAAAATTGCATTAAAAAATTTCCCAAATAACTGCACAACATCTGATCATAACTATGATAAAAAAGCTGCTCAAATCTGAATCAAAAACAGCACAAAGAGCTGCCCCAAAAATTTGCTCAATAGCAACACAAACAATTATAGCAAATCTTCTTAATAGCAACACACACAACTTCATAAAATCTACCTTTTTCTTCTTTAAAAGCTTCACAAAATAAGGATAAGTCCTACAATGTTTGGTTAAAGAAGAGCAGCACACACAACTTACATTAATGCATTTAGACTTGGCATCAACAAAGCTTCCATCCTTTCTTTTATGTAACTTCTTAAATATATCCCACGAATTTGGTGGACGACGTAGTTCTACTACCTAAAAAATAGAGTTTAATATTAAAATAAGAGATAAGATTAGAAATATATTATAGAAAGTGTTAAATTTGGTACCAATTTTATAGTATGCTCCACTGTTGATCTAGAACCACCGGTATGCTTGCTTGGACCAGTGCCTAGTCCACTAGTCTCACTACATCGATTTCGAGTGGCGATACGAGATTTATCCATCCATTCATCATAGGCCCAATGCGTCTTCTAACTTCTCCAAATATCCTCCAAAACAAAATTAGGTTTGACTGTACCTTTTCGCCAAATATACATTTTCTTAGAGTATAAAGTGGATGCCACCTTATTCCATGTACGTTCCATTATAGAATTCTTAGTAGGATTCCACTGATATGATTTCTGGAAAAAAAATTACTTAGTGAAATAAACATTTAGAGACATATATTAAATAAATTACTTATAGATTTTAAATATAAAGCAGTAGTTACCAAAAATTCATGCCAATAAAATTTACGAGTTGATTGACTGACATCCTTCCATGAGTAGCCAGTAGCATCTTGTTTTTCCTTGAACGTTTCTGTGATGGTCTTTGAGATAGAATGACCATTAGGAACGAATCTGAAATAAAATTAACAATAAATAACACATTTCATAATACTTATATTAGAAAAAATTAGATCAACTATACAAAAATATCCTTTCTTACTTTTCCGCTACAACTGAGATGACCAACCGAACAGATGTTGATGAGCAACTAGGAGACCCAATAGAGACATCTGGAGTACTAGGAGTGGTTGGAGTACAAGGACCAGTAGGAGAACCAGCATTTGATGATGACATATCACTCATATTCTTAAATTTTAATAGAGAAGCTAAATTTAAAAACTTCAAGTGACATTAATCTCAACACTTTCTTCTCTTTTTGTTTTGATGTTCATATTCTTCTTTCCCTTCCTCATTGTCATCCTCATCATCATCATCATCTTCATCCTCATCCTCATCCTCATCCTCAGTCTCATCCTCATCATCATCCTCCTCCTCTTTCTCCCCATCATCAGCATCATCCTCCTCCTCATCATCATTGTCATTATCCTCATCATTTTCTTCCATCTCCCTCTCTTCCTCTTCCCTCTCTCCCTCCTCCTCCTCCATGTCAATAAAAACACCATCTGGATCATTCAATATATAAGGTGTTTCATCTTCACAAATATCAATTTCATGCATTTGACTATTATCCTCTTGAAAAGCTAGATAATTTAGTATGAGGTTTTTCTACTATGTTTGGAACATCTACAATTGAACGTGTCTTTATCTGACAAACAGCTAACCAATCATTTTGTGTCCTCTTTACTGAAGGATATGTTTCAAAATACACCTGAGAAGCTTGCACAGCCATAATAAATGGCTTATATTTATTAAAAGTTCTTCTTCTATTAATATCAACAAGATTATATTATGGATGTACTCTTGTACCATATTTTGGTGTTGGATCAAACCAAGAACATTTAAATAATACGGTTCGCTTAAATGATAATGCATGATACTCTAGCTGCAGAATTTCTGTCAATATACCATAATAATCGATCTCATCTGCACTGTGACTAGAGCCCTTAATGCATATACCACTATTCATTGTAGATTTATTTGAACCGTATTCTTCAGTGTGAAATTTGTAACCATTTACAACATATCCATTAAAGGGTTGAACCTTATGCAATGGCCCTTCTGCAAGATCTTTCATGAATTGATTGGTAATGCTAGATGAAGGATCACGTGCCTATTGACATTATAAGTAATTAGGAATACATTAAGATTATATTGAATTTACTGTAGAGATTAATTTAGATCTATTAGTACTTACATATTGATTAAACCAAGACGCAAACTCTGTTTCAAGTTTAGCATCAATCTCACTATCTTGAATACATGGTTGTATTTGTCTCAAGGTATCCTCAAAAATTCCAAAGAAAAAAAAAGCTAATTTAGTTCAATAACTTCAAATGTAAATAATATGTATATCTAGATCATGGTAATTAACTTACTTTATATATGGTTTCACTTCATCACAATTCAACAAAATATATGTCTGAGCTGCATGATATTCTCTATCATCTAACCTTCTTATTTTCTTTTTACCAAAACCACGACCAACATGCTTGAAAACAGACAACATTTCAGGATGGTCCTCTCCAACCCCACCATCATCCGCATTTCGTGGCACTTTTCTATATCTTGTCGAAATGTCTGACTTAAAGTAGTGTGTACAAAGTGTTGATGATTCTTTAACCAAACATGCGTTGCGTATACAACCTTCAACTCTATTCTTATTTTTGATATCATACTTCACCCCATGGAGTTTCCTTCAAACATAATGTAAGTATGTCAATATAGTATTACTAGTATATTTATATATCTTATAATATATAATTAACTTAAGTTACCTTTCACATGGATACATCCATCGTTTTTGAACTGAGCCTGCTAAACATGCTTCATAAGCTAAATGGATGGGAAGATGTTCCATAAAATCCCAGAAGCTTGGAGGAAAATGCGCTCAACCTTAGTCAAGATGAGAGGAATATTTCTTTCTGATTGTCTCATGTGTTCCTCAGTTATTGCGGTAGAAGTGAGATCTTTAAAAAAAAAGACTCAACTCTGTCAATGGTTCCCACACATTTCGTGGAAGCAAATCTCGAAATGCAATAGGTATAAGCCGTTGCATAAATACATGACAATCATGACTCTTCATACCAAAGACTTTAAGCTTGTTCATGTCAACACATCTTCCCATGTTAGACACATAACCATCAGGAAATCTCAACTCTTGCAACCACTTACAAAGCACTTTTTTGGCATTATCATCTAACATGTAACAAGCTTTTGGGTACTTTTTAGTAGTTTCATCCTGATGCAACTCTGGACGATTGCAAAGTACTTTTAAATCTTCTCTAGATTTGGCATTGTCTTTTGTTTTTCCCTTGACATTCATGATGGTGTTAAAAATGTTATCAAACACATTTTTTTCTATGTGCATCACATCAAGGTTATGCCTAATAAGATTTGTTTTCCAGTAAGGCAAATCCCAAAATATACTTCTTTTCTTCCAACCACATAAGTTACTCTTTGAGATTCTTGCATTCACCTTGTCAGAACCAAGTTCTGTCACTTTCATGAGTCCCAAATCTTCAATCTCCCTAAGTATTTGTAAACCTGATTGTTTAGTAGATGCAACCTTATGTACTATTTAACCCTTCTTGAACCACTTTTTGTTTTTTCGCCATGGATGATCTGGTGGTAAAAACTTTCTGTGATTGTCAAACCATGAGACTTTTCTACCATTGGATAGTGAAAAAGCATCAGAATCTTTCATGCAATAAGGACAAGCTAATTTTCTTGCTGTACTCCAACCCGACAACATTGAGTACACTGGAAAATCACTTATTGTCCACATCAATGCAACTTGCATTTGAAAATTATTTTTACTTGAAACATCATATGTTTGGACTCCCACCTCCCATAATTCTTTCAACTCTTCAATGAGGGGTTGCAAAAAGACATCAATTTTCTGTTTTGGATTTTTTGGAGCAGGTATAATCACAGATAAAAACATGTATTCATCCTTCATGCACATCCAAGGTGGTAAATTATATGGTGTAACTATCACAGGCCAAGAGGAATATTGTTGGCCTGATTGACCAAATGGTTGAAACTCATCAGTAGACAAACCCAATCTAACATTTCTAACTTCAGATGCAAAATGTGGATACGTCTGATCAAAATGTTTCCAAGCAGGAGAGTCTGAGGGATGACGCATGACACCATCTCTTTCATGCTCTGAATGCCATCTCATATGTTTTGTTGTTGCATTAGATGCATACAACCTTTGTAGACGTGGAGTTAAAGGAAAATAATACATCTTTTTATAAGAAATATTAGTTTTCTTCTTGGAACATTGATGTTTTGATCTCTTAAATCGAGGATGAGAGCAAAATTTGCAATTGATTAGTTCATTGTCCTCACGCCAATAATGCATACATCCATTTTTGCAACAATCAATCTTCTCGACTAGCAAGCCTAATCCTCGCATTAGCTTTTTAGTACCATAGAAGCTATCGATCATTTTGTTATCACTTGGCATCAATTCTGATATAAACTGACATAACTCATCATACAACCTTTCCGAAAAATGATGTTCTGCCTTAAGATTCAACAAACGAGCAACAACAGACAATTGTGTATGTCCATGTGGATTTCCCGTCCAAATCTCTTGTTCTGATTCTTTGAGCATATCATAAATATGTTGTGTTGTTGGATTTGGGTCCTCTTCCACGTTACCATTATAAGAAGGCCCAGCAACATCAAAAGCCATTGACCGGAATGCATTATGGGATTGAGGATTCACGGTTTCACCAGAAGCTTCTTCTTGATGATCATTAAGCACACTTGGATTTGAAATATAACTTTCTCCATGGTGATACCAATGCTAATAATCCGGTACAAAGCCACAAGTTCCTAGATGTGTCATAACTGTAAACTCATCCAAAATATTTTTATTTCGACACTTACGATGATTACAAGAACATCTTAACTTCTCACCATCCATGCACTGTGGATGTCTTTTAGCAAATGCAACAAAGTTCTCAACTCCATCAATAAACTTTGGATTTATGAATCCATCATCCAGTATTCTAACATACATCCACTCACGATCAGGGTTACTCATATTATATACTCTGACACAGATAATAAATGTGTTAAAACTTACATGATGACTACTAATTTTTATACGACACTAGAACCTAGAGGTAGCAAAATATAATGAATTCAAATTCATAAACAATCAGTTAATCATCAAATGTTATAGTAGTTAGTGTTGTACAATTTAAATGCACACTAGAAATAGTGTACTATTTTATTTTAAATAATACTACATGTCAAGGTGATCATGTAAAAACAGATATGCCAAAGATGTATTCAATTTATAAGCTTCATTCTACTCGTACGCCACCAATATCATCTTTAGTGATTTAATTACTACGAAGAAGAAACTAACCTTTAACAAATGTGATAATATGTTTTGTATCCTACTTGGTCACATAAAATAAATGCTTTAAGATGTAAATTATCCTCTTACCTAACTTAAGCAATGATAGAAACACCAATGTAGAAATCTTCCAGAAACTAATGGACATAAACGAACTACCTGAAAAATTTTATAGAACAAAAGAGAATGAGATGAGAATTGATGTAAAAGAGAGTATTTTCTAATAAATTAAAAGCACGAGTTGATGAAGATTCTTTTTTCGCTTTAGAATATACATAATTACATTGTTCTTTAGGAACAAGCAAATAAATAGGTGTTTAGTCATTAACAAATTGACATATAAAAACAAAAAATAGTATTCATGAAGTTGAAAAATTGTATTGAAAATTGAAATTGTGTTTGAACATGCATTTGACTTTAAAAAAAGAAGTTGAAGTTTTGTAAGTGAGTGAAATAATTTCAGTTCTTCAAATTTGAAACATTCACCTTCAAAAACCAACCAAATCGTTCTAATCTATAACCAAAAATATTTTTCAAAATTTAATTTGTTATCTAACAGGACCTAATAAATGCAACAAGAGAATGCAATTCATCAAAATTGAAGCTAAGACCAACCATACATATGAACTTTAGATCAGCAATGACAACTCCAAATTTGTTTACTGTCCAAGAAAAACATAAAAAATATAAAAAATTGAAAGAATAACAACACTATAGAGAAGATACCAATCATCAAAAAAGTTGTGAATTTTAGCACATCAATGACAAAATCTAATGGCAACATGCCTCCACTAAAGCTTGTTGTATGTGTAAATCTACGGTAACCCATATGAATACACACACATAAAAAAAAATTAAAACTTACACCCAAATCAATTAGGTAAAGGATCCAATTTAATAATTTGATGAATACCCATAAAAAAGAGCTATATAATAGTGAAGAGTATAATGGACCCAATATCAAAAACTAAAAATTATTCACTTTATAACATCGATTCAAGAAAAATAGGGACGAATCTCAGCAAGAGTATAAAGAATCAAAATATTGTTCATTGTAGATAAAATGAAAAGAAAAGATTCATACCTACGAGCAATATAGCAACGGAATCAAAGTTTAGATGAGTTCAAAATCACAACTATAGTGTTGAAAGAGTGAGAGGTAGAAGAAAGGAAGAACACCCATTGTAGTTCTTTCACTTCTCTCTTGAACCCTAATTTTCTAATGGAGTAAAGGAGTTAAAGGTGGGAAAACTAAAAGTGTTGAAAATTTTGGGGGAAAGTGAAAAGGTGATCTAATATTTTTTAAAATTTTCGCGGAAAAAATGGTTCATTAAGTTAAAGATTTTATAATTTGTTGTCTTTTTATTAAATTGAGACGAAATGTAAATCCGTCATAATTTTTGTGATGATTTTGTGACGACATATATTCATTTAGTTTTATTTCCTATCATTTTGTGACGGAAATGTTCTGTCACAAAACTTATATTAAATATTTGTTATAAATCTGTCACAAATCCGTCACTATCAGAATTTTAGTAGGTAAAAAAAATTCTTTTAAAAAAATTTATTTATATAAGATTAATCTGTCACAAATCTGTCAAAATTCCGTGACAATTTGTGACAGACTTCTTCGTTCCAAATATTCCATCACAATTTTACTCTTTTCTTGTAGTGAACACAAACAACAACAAGAAGTCAATATATCAACAATTGTTCGAGAAATACAAATAACAAATATGTCTATGAAAAAGCTCAAAAATCACAATAACTATTACTAGTACACAACAATGTTGGAGAACAACAACAACAAAAAAAATAAATCACATTTCGCTTTTTTTTGGATTTTTTGAGATCAACACAGCAAATTAAGGTTTTTTTTTGGATTTGTCTTTTTTTTTCAAGCATCAAATTCTAAAATTGCTAACGTATACATAAAGAGAAGACGACTCAAGGTCATCTTTTTCTTTATAACTAAAAAGCCCTATTTTTTTTTCTAAAATAAAGATTTTACCTACGAAGAGAGAAAATTGATGCTTAGAATCGAAGCAGTTGTGGAAAGTTGAAAAGTTGAGACCCGAAAGTTGAAAAGTTGGCGGAAGTCGATTGGAGCGAAGAAGAGATGTTGAAGAAAGTGGAGAGAAATTTGGATTGTTTTGTATTTTAAAATTTGGACTGTTTTGTATTTTTAAAAAGATTAGAAGTTTTGAAAATGTTAATTCAGTCTCAATTAACTTAATCTAATAATTAAATGTCTTTGACTCTTTTTTGGTCAAAATAGTCACCGAAATTTAAATAGAGACTTAAGAGATACTTTTTGTTCAATTTTCTCTAGATATATGATTTTTGCTATCAGATTCAAAGAAATAGGGAGAGAGACGAGCGAGAAAAGGAGGGAGGTGGGCGAGATTTGTCTGTGTATCTCAGACACATGCGAATCACACTAGATATATGATTCTAGTGTAATTCACATGTATATTAAATACTAGATATGCGAGCGAGAGAGGAGAGTGAAAAACGAAAAGGGAGAGATGTGAGCGAGATTTGTCTATGTAACCTAGCTAGATACATGCAAATCCACTTGTATACAATGTATCTAAAGTAAATTAATAAACCTAATTTTGACCCCATGATTTTCAAATATATGTATTTAGACATATCTGGACACACTAAAATCTGATCAGATTCATAATATTGCTAACATAGCTAAATAATTAGCTCATGCATGAGCCTAGATTTTGCATTATAAATATTTCTTTTAAAATAATAATAATAGTATGTATCCTCTAGAAGTGGTTGAAACATAATTGCATAGCATCAATAGTAGAAAGTGGTTGAGACATTTATCTCACTTTTCTTGAGAAATGTAGTTATACAAGTCGTAAGGGACAAGATTAAGATGTTATACCATCTTTGATTTAATAAAACAAGATTAAAAAAGGCCTCTCCCTTCCCCTTTCTAGTCTATATATATTGTTGAATAGTCATGCACTACTAAAAAAACAGTGTTTAGCGATGGATATTAGCGACGGCCTATATTCCGTCACTAAATAATAATGGATTTGCAACAAAATAAGCATTTTGTTGCAAAATTATCAAATAGTTTTTTGAGTAATAATATAGCGACGGATTTGCAATGGAATATTTATTTTGTCGCTAAATATTAGCGCAAAATTTTGGCGTCTAATTTTCACTACGAATTTAGTAACAAAGTATGGGTGACTAATTTAATTAATATAAGGCTACAAAATTAGTGACAGACAAATGGTTGCTAAACTTTTAACTATATATTTATAAAATTTATATTATATAGTGACAAAAATATCAGTCATTATAATTTTTTCTAAATGAATACAATTATTTGAAAGCGACGGATATTAGAATC
>NW_026028631.1:0-445 GCF_019186545.1 Solanum stenotomum | reverse complement strand
AGTTCAGTCTTCCTTGCTTGATAGGATCCATGGTTGTCAGTTTGAGGATGAGGCCTTGGTGGCCCTTAGAGATCGGGTGGTCAGGCTACCTTAGATCCTGATGGAGTGTTGAGATTCGCTGGCCGCATCTGTGTTCCGAGAGTTGGGGATTTGATACAGTTGATACTTTCTGAGGGCCATGAGTCTAGATACTCTATCCATCCGGGCACAGCGAAGATGTATCGTGATTTGAGGCAGCATTACTGGTGGAGTGGCATGAGGAGAGATATTGCTGACTTTGTTTCCCGTTGCTTGTGCTGCCAGCAGGTAAAGGCCGAGCATTTGAGGCCTGGTGGTGTGTTTCAGAGATTACCCATTCCGGAGTGGAAGTGGGAGCGTATCACTATGGACTTCATTGTGGGGTTGCCTCGGACTCTTAGAGGTGTTGACAGCATTTGGGTCATCG
>NW_026028630.1:0-626 GCF_019186545.1 Solanum stenotomum | reverse complement strand
AATTATTGTAATTTATTGTTTCTTTTTCATCAATTTGAAACAATATATGTTTATCATATAATCCATTTTATGTGGTACCAATAGAATTTAGAGAGTCAATTAAATTTTGTATATAAGTTTTAAATAATTAAGCTGTTAATTATTGTAATGTATAGTATTACTTATATTATTTTTAAATATATTTAAATATTATATGTTAGGTTTTTTATCCTAATTTATATGCCATTGATAGAATTTAAAGTGTGAAATAATTGTTAATTATTGTAATAGATAATATGGAGTATTTAAGTCATTTATAGTATAGTAATTAATATATAATATGTAGTATTTAAGTGGAAGGTGGTGGGGCCCACTTAAATAGTTTGATAAATATATTGGATATTAGTAGTGATTTATAGTATAGTAATTAATAATATATAATATGTAGTATTTAAGTGGAAGGAGGTGGGGCCCACTTATATATTTTATATAGTAAGTATTGGACATTTGTAATGATTTTATTGGTACAATGGTAGTAAATCCTAGACACTTCTAATATACAGTAATATAGCTGTTGAGATTTGCTATCTTATCTCACAAAAGTGATTATATGCATCACTAGAGTACTCATATAATTACAATGAAGA
>NW_026028629.1:0-240 GCF_019186545.1 Solanum stenotomum | reverse complement strand
GAATCATTAAAACGCGTTTCTAGAAAATCGGCACGCGCAAACCGCCTTTAGGCAGTTTGGTTGCGTAGATCTCAAAAAAATACGTGGATTCAAAAAAAAAATCGCCTGAAACGGACACCCGAGGCCCGAGTTATGGCCGTTTGCAGTTTCCTAAATTCAGAGCCACCTTCCACCTTTAAGATGCTGAATTTGAAACGGCCGTAACTTCCGGTTCGAACGTCCGTTTGACGCAATCTTTGT
>NW_026028628.1:0-935 GCF_019186545.1 Solanum stenotomum | reverse complement strand
AATGTACTGATGCCAGTTGGTCTGCATCCTCTTATGATGCAGACCCAGGTAACCATGATCATCACCCAGCGCCTCGTTGATCCAGTTGAGCACTCAGAGTCAGTTGGTGAGCCTCCTTGCATTCCGGAGGACTCCTTTTACTTTGTTTTCAGTATTTCATTGTTAGGATGATCGGGGGTCTTATCCGACATCCCTCTTTGTTTTAGAGGCTTCATAGACAGTCAGACAGTTAGTAGTTTAGTTGTCTTTACATTGTTATTTCTTATGTTAAGACTTGAGTTGCCACTTTGGCCAAGTTGAATGTTGACTTTTAAACATTCTAAGTTATTTTATTTAACAATTGAGTAAGTACATTTGATCATTGTAATAATGCTTAGAGTCTTCCGCTGAGTAAGTAAGTCAGGTCAAGAGTTCGCTTGGAGCCAGTAATGGTTCTTGAGTGCCAACACGTCCAAGGTGTAGGCTCGGGGGTGACACAATAACTCTATCAGGTCCCTTATGATTGTTGAAAGCTTAAGTTCTTCAAAGACAAAGTTCACCCTTTTGATGAATCGAATTGTTTTATATTTTCTCACTAGGTTATATCAATCAACCAAGGATGTATTATCCTCTGAACAAACAATCTAGTGCTTTTTCATTGGTGGAGTACACTGCTCTTGTTTCATGTTGCTCACCAACTGCGTTTGGTGTGACAACTTTACAACTGTTCACCATTATTTAGGCTAGAGGAATGCCACTCAAATTTGGACCAAGTCCCAACGTTTGTGAATATTATCAAAACACTGACATACAACATAAATGAACAAGAAAAAAAATGCAATTTTCATTCCATCTGTATAGGCCATAGCACTCTTTTGTTGGTGAGAGTAGGTCTCAACCTCACTCAACTTTTAGTAGAATAGTCCTAAAAATATCTTCTTTAATTTCAATTGATG
>NW_026028627.1:0-1339 GCF_019186545.1 Solanum stenotomum | reverse complement strand
CGCGCATAAGAATCAGTAAAAGGCGTTTCTGGGAAAATCCGCACGCGTAAACCGCCTTTAGGCAGTTTGGTTGCGTAGGTCTCGAAAAAATACGCGGATTCAAAAAAAAAATCGCCTGAAAGGGACACCCGAGGCCCGAGTTATGGCCATTTGAAGTTTCCTAAATTCGAAGCCACCTTCCACCGTTAAGATGCTGAATTTCAAATGGCCGTAACTTTCGGCTCNGCAATCTTTTTTTTGAAACCTCGTATTTGTTCGAGATCTATATGAAGAACCCATCACCTTTGTCTGAATTTCCTTTTATTTTTTTCATCATATTTCGACGCGCATAAGAATCAGTAAAAGGCATTTTTTTGAAAATCGGCACGCTCAAACCGCCTGTAGGCAGATTGGTTGCGTAGGTATCGAAAAAATACGCGGATTCAAAAAAAAAATCGCCTGAAACGGACACACGAGGCCCGAGTTATGGCCGTTTGAAGTTTCCTAAATTCAAAGCCACCTTCCACCTTTAAGATGCTGAATTTCAAATGGCCGTAACTTTCGGCTCGAACGTCCGTTTGACGCAATCTTTTTTTTGAAACCTCGTATTTTTTCGAGATCTATATGAAGAACCCATTGCATTTGTCTGAATTTCCTTTTATTTTTTTCATCATATTTCGACGCGCATAAGAATCAGTAAAAGGCGTTTTTGTGAAAATCGGCACGTGTAAACCGCCTGGTTGCGTAGGTCTCAAAAAAATACGCGGATTCAAAAAAAAAATCGCCTGAAACGGACAGCCGAGGCCCGAGTTATGGCCGTTTGAAGTTTCCTAAATTCCAAGCGACCTTCCACCGTTAAGATACTGAATTTCAAATGGCCGTAACTTTCGGCTCGAACGTCCGTTTGACGCAATCTTTTTTTTGAAACCTCGTATTTTTTGGAGATCTATATGAAGAACCCATCGCCTTTGTCTGAATTTCCTTTTATTTTTTTCATCATATTTCGACGCTCATAAGAATCAGTAAAAGGCATTTTTGGGAAAATCGGCACG
The DNA here is from genome assembly GCF_019186545.1 of Solanum stenotomum. Classification (NCBI taxonomy): domain Eukaryota; kingdom Viridiplantae; phylum Streptophyta; class Magnoliopsida; order Solanales; family Solanaceae; genus Solanum; species Solanum stenotomum. The sequence goes on along the minus strand of NW_026028627.1, from coordinate 308 downwards.
TGCAAACCGCCTTTAGGCAGTTTGGTTGCGTAGGTATCAAAAAAATACGCGGATTCAAAAAAAAAATCGCCTGAAACGGACACCCGAGGCCCGAGTTATGACCGTTTGAAGTTTCCTAAATTCAAAGCCACCTTCCACCTTTAAGATGCTGAATTTCAAATGGCCGTAACTTTCGGCTCGAACGTCCGTTTGACGCAATCTTTTTGTTGAAACCACGTATTTTTTCGAGATATATATGAAGAATCCATCGCCTTTGTCTGAATTTCCTTTTATTTTTTTAATCATATTTCGACGCGCATAAGAATCAG
>NW_026028626.1:0-215 GCF_019186545.1 Solanum stenotomum | reverse complement strand
TAACGACGTCGTTCCTGCAATAAATAAAAAAATATATTTTTTCAATTACACGACCGAATTTCGACAAAAAGGAGGGATGCAACACGAGGACTTCCCAGGGGGTCACCCATCCTAGTACTACTCTCGCCCAAGCACGCTTAACTTCGGAGTTCTGATGGGATCCGGTGCGTTAGTGCTGGTATGATCGCATACATCATTCATAGCACTCTAAATTC
>NW_026028625.1:0-1608 GCF_019186545.1 Solanum stenotomum | reverse complement strand
TCTATTTATGAAAACAATCTTAGAAAAATGACTTACCGTGTAATTTTCCCCATAAAAGTGGTAGCCACCTAACCATATAAAAATTAACAAAACAAAAGTTTCAATTATTTGACACTTGAAGGGTCCTTTGGTAGAGTGTATTAACAAAACTAATGCATGTACTAGCTATTTTATGTATTAGTTGTACCTTGTTTGGTGTACTTTTAATGTTAGGTATAAGTAATGCTTGCATTGGTTATACATTCTATTGTGTATTAGGTGTGTATTACTGATATCAAGGATTTCTAGGTATTAGTAATGCAAAGGGATTTAATTCATGCATTAGCATTATAAAGACACTCTTACCCATCAAAACCTATTTTACATTTTTTTCACCATAATTGTGGAAGATATTTTTGTAAAGAAATATTTTTGTACAATACATGATATTTTTAATACACCAAACCAAACAACGTATAAGAAATAATCTATGTATAATAATGCAGGCATAACTAATACAAGCATTATTAATGTAAGTAATTTTAGAATATTCTAAAAATATCAAGAAAAGTTGTCATTTTTTAAATAAATAAAAAAGTTCTATTTATGAAAACAATCTTAGGAAAATGACTTATCGTGTAATTTTCCCCATAAAAGTGGTAGCCACCTAACCATATAAAAATTAACAAAACAAAAGTTTCAATTATTTGACACTTGAAGGGTCCTTTGGTAGAGTGTATTAACAAAACTAATGCATGCACTAACTATTTTATGTATTAGTTGTACCTTATTTGGTGTACTTTTAATGTTAGGTATAAGTAATGCTTGCATTGGTTATACATTCTATTGTGTATTAGGTGTGTATTACTGATATCATGGATTTCTAGGTATTTGTAATGCAAAGGGATTTAATTCATGCATTAGCATTTGTAAAGACACTCTTACCCATCAAAACCTCTTTTACATCTTTTTCACCATAATTGTGGAAGATATTTTTGTAAAGAAATATTTTTGTACAATACATGATATTTTTAATACACCAAACCAAACAACGTATAAGAAATAATCTATGTATAACTAATGCAGGTATAACTAATACAAGCATTATTAATGTAAGTAATTTTAGAATATTCTAAAAATATCAAGAAAAGTTGTCATTTTTTAAATAAATAAAAAAGTTCTATTTATGAAAACAATCTTAGAAAAACGACTTACCGTGTAATTTTCCCCATAAAAGTGGTTGCCACCTAACCATATAAAAATTAACAAAACAAAAGTTTCAATTATTTGACACTTGATGGGTCCTTTGGTAGAGTGTATTAACAAATCTAATGCATGCACTAACTATTTTATGTATTAGTTGTACCTTGTTTGGTGTACTTTTAATGTTAGGTATAAGTAATGCTTGCATTGGTTATACATTCTATTGTGTATTAGGTGTGTATTACTGATATCATGGATTTCTAGGTATTTATAATGCAAAGGGATTTAATTTATGCATTAGCATTTGTAAAGACATTCTTACCCATCAAAACCTCTTTTACATCTTTTTCACCATAATTGTGGAAGATATTTTTGTAAAGAAATATTTTTGTACAATGCATGATATTTTTAATACACCAAACCAAA
>NW_026028624.1:0-704 GCF_019186545.1 Solanum stenotomum | reverse complement strand
ATTCTTTGAGCAGGTTGTCTATGGGTACCACCGCCCATATTGAAGAAGGAAGGAGAGAGTTAGCAAAAGATGTGCACAGACTGGCATGCCTGGGAGTCAGATTTACAGATTCCGCAGAAGGAGGAATAGCGGTGACGAGCAGGGCCGAGTCATCATTAATGTCAGAAGTGAGAGAAAAGCAAGATCAAGATCCCATTTTGCTTGAGTTGAAGGCAAATGTTCAGAAGCAAAGAGTATTAGCTTTTGAACAAGGGGGAGATGGTGTATTAAGATATCAAGGTAGAATGTGTGTACCTATAGTAGATGGACTCCAAGAGAAGATTATGGAGGAAGCTCATAGCTCCCGATATTCCGTCCATCCAGGTTCCACCAAGATGTATCGTGATTTGCGTGAAGTTTATTGGTGGAATGGCATGAAGAAGGGCATTCCTGAGTTTGTTGCTAAGTGTCCAAATTGCCAACAAGTGAAAGTTGAACACCAAAGGCCCAGTGGTTTGGCTCAGAGGATAGAACTTCCAGAGTGGAAGTGGGATATGATCAATATGGATTTCATCACAGGGTTGCCGAGGTCTCGCAGACAGCATGATTCTATTTGGGTAATTGTCGACCGAATGACAAAGTCAGCTCATTTTCTACCGGTAAAGACTACCAATACAGCAGAAGATTATGCCAATTTGTATGTTCAAGAGATAGTGAGACTTCAT
>NW_026028623.1:0-266 GCF_019186545.1 Solanum stenotomum | reverse complement strand
TCTTCATAATACCATATTATTTTGATTTTAACAAGTGATATCATAACCAATGATTTAATTAATGATATTGAAGAAAAATTCAAATCAAGTTACAACTAATTTCATAATAATATAATGAAGATATTGTCCAGAGTTCTACATATGGAGATGAATAATGAATTGTATCCTCAACATTCTTATATTTGCATCTTTATAAATGACTTATCTTTCAAATCATTTTAGGTCATAATATATTTAGCCTTATTTTAAAATCATGACAAGCAGCA
>NW_026028622.1:0-220 GCF_019186545.1 Solanum stenotomum | reverse complement strand
AATAAGAATTTTAACGAAACTAAATTAGTGGGTTTCTATTTGAGTCATTTTTTTTGGTTTATGAAAAAAAATCTATTTTAAACTAAATAAATAAAAAAAAGTTTTGACTAAAGATTATAAATGAGAACGCAAGAGTTGATAAAATGAGATTTGTTAGAAATAAAACAACACAGAGAAATAGTTTGTCTTTTTGGGAATTCGATTAAGTTAATTAACAATT
>NW_026028621.1:0-220 GCF_019186545.1 Solanum stenotomum | reverse complement strand
CCCCACACCCACTCCACAAAATTATTAGTAACTTGGTCTTGTAAAAGCTTAATCTTTACATGTTGGATATAACACTAAAAAGCAAAAACTACCTCCTCTATCAAAACATCTAGTGTTGGCCTCAATATTTTAGTGCTGGCCTCAATATTTGTTAGTCTTAAGACTATATTCAAAGGTAGTTTCTAAGTATAAGCACCCCAATACTTACACTAACAATAAT
>NW_026028620.1:0-1150 GCF_019186545.1 Solanum stenotomum | reverse complement strand
AGATTGTGTCCTGAACAAACAAAATTGCATTCTTTCTGAAAAGAAAAAACTTTTTGTCGTTCCCTTTTACAGTAAGGATAGTTCCTCCACACAAGTTTTATGGTAAACCCGAACTTATAAATAATGCATCCATCATTTCTTTCAACGTTCAGTTTTTCATTAGATTGAGGTGAATAGGGCAGCAGTTTGATGGATAATTCCATTTTCCAAACATATTTCTGCACAAGCAGATTTATACTCTCCATTCTTATCACTTCTTATGTATTTCCCAACTGATTTTCAACTTCGATATTATATTGTCTAAACATTTCTATTGTTTCATCCTTACCATTCAGCAAATAGACATAGTCATTTCTAATGCAATTGTCAATGAAAGTTATGACATATTTTTTTCCACCACGAGATGGTGTTGACTCCATATCACAAATGTCAGTGTAAATCAACTCTAAGGGATTAGAATTCCTTTCAACAGATTTATAAGAATGCTCAGCATACTTAGACTCCACACAAACATGACATTTTTATTTATTGCACTCAAAGTTAGACAAAACTTCTAAGTTGATCAGTTTTCCGTATAAGGTTTTGTAATTGACATGCCCCAAGTGTTCATGTCACAAACTTTGACTCAAGCAAGTAAGAACAAATAAAAATATTGAGTTTGAAAAGCTCTTCGCGAGGTAGCTTTTTTCTCACTAATATTTTGTTCCTATTTCTTACAATTTTGTGTGATACAAACATTGTTTAGAGTCATCACCTTGTCAAATGTCCTTTTCAGAAGGAACTTTCCATAACTTTCAATTGGATTGTTATAGAACTACCCATGAACAAAGTTTCATCGGGTCCAATAAAGGCAATATAGTCCAAATGTTTCTTTTACAGAACATAACAAATGACTATTCACCAATATTCATGTCTATGCAAACATTTTTATCATAATAGACATATGTTTTCATGAAAAATCACAACATTTTAAGTGACACTTTTTCATAAAAGAACACAATTAATTTGAACAAGTATATATAGAATTTGGTAGTTTCATACTAGTCACACCATATACTAGTAATAGAGAAACTCAACAACCACAATACAAAATATACTCCAAGAATTTTGTGGGTCTAACGTAATACAAAAGTATCATTGAATTTCATAT
>NW_026028619.1:0-730 GCF_019186545.1 Solanum stenotomum | reverse complement strand
TCAACATGTTATAAATTGGTCATTGCATCAGTTAGCTCAGTACTCAGTATATTCAGTATCTATATCATGTTCAGATTATTTCATTGCTCAGTATGCTTTGTTCAGTTCTGTGTTATTTCATCTTTACTCTATCCTGCATGCTCAGTACCCTTCAAGTACTGACGCATACGTGCGCTACATCTTCTCGTGATGTAGGTTCAGGTTCTCAGCATCCAGATCATACTTAGATCAATTTTCGATCTCCAGTTCAGTAGAATCAGTGGTGAGTCCTCATTCTCCGAAGACAATAGTCATGAGTTTCTTTTCAGTATTTCTAGTCTTTAGTTTCAGTTTTGCTAGATCTAGTTGGGGCATGTCCCAACATTTCTAGTCAGTTTAGAGGCTTATTTCAGACATAGTTAGATTCAGCTTAGTATTTGAGTTTGATATTTCTTTTGTATTAAACTCTCAGATTCGATATATTCAGTTATAGTATATAGGCATTCCCCATCTTTTCAGATTTGTTTATGATTTAGCTTCCGCATCAGTTTATTATCTTTAGTATGCTCATGATCATGCCAGCAGGGTTAGCTTGGGATCACTTGTGGTCCTAGGTCCCGTGTCCGCGTCTCGGGGGTAGCTCGGGGCGTGACAAACTTGGTATCAGAGCATTAGGTTTAAGTGTCCTAGGATGTCTGAAAAGCCGCACTAGGTAGAGTGTCTTTAGGAAAAATCTTCATTTTTCTTGTTA
>NW_026028618.1:0-1139 GCF_019186545.1 Solanum stenotomum | reverse complement strand
AATAGGTTGGTAAACACCCAAAGATGTTTAAAAATTTTAAAACATTGCCCTAAAATTTCTGTTGGTAAATTCACCAACTAATTTTTGGTTAGTATATCGTTAGTACCTTTCCTAACGAATTGAAAAGGAGTTAGTAAATTTTTTTCTTCATTATTCGATTCCGTTGGTAATTATAGTAAATTTTTGTTGGTAATTTACCAGTAAATTTTAAATACTTTTATTTTTTTTTGTTTCCCATCCGGTGTCCGGTACCCCACACTAGAGCCCAACTAAATCCGGATTCACGCCGGGAAGTCCCACATTGGGGAGTAAAGCGCTCCCTAACAAAGGCGACTCCGTACCCAAGGGGAATCGAACCTGAGACCTCTAGATTAAGGATGATGCAGTACTTACCACTCCACCACAACCCTTGTTGGTAATAAATTTTAAATACGTTAGTATGATTATTTGTTTTTCTAATAAATTTACTAATTGATTGTTAGTTTGTTGGTAATATATCATTCAAGGCGACTCCGTATCCAGGGGAATCGAACCTGAGACCCCTTGGTTAAGGATGTAGAAGTACTTACCACTCCACCACAACCCTTGTTGGTAATAAATTTTAAATATGTTAGTATGATTATTTGTTTTTCTAATAAATTTACTAATTAATTGTTAGTTTGTTGGTAATATATCATTCAAGTTCAATGTTAGGTTAGCAATTGATTGACAATATGTTCAAAATATTATTAACTGAATGATTATCCAATAGTAAAATATTTATTAATTTATTGCATATAAAAATCTAAGAGCACGAATATAAATTCAAAAATATTAATATCAATTTTATAAATCATATTTGAATGGAACAATGCAAAATCTATGACAAGAAGTTAAATTAATCTCAATATGACACATCATTATATCAAAAAATTTAATTTGAGCACGTTTATAAAAATATTGACCAAATCTAAATTTTGGCCAAAATTTAAAAGTTAAGCCTACCAGCACAAACTGAAAATAGAAGCCTCAAAACCTGAACCAACCATCCTATTAGATATAAAAATGGCCTTCCAAAGCTAATCGCGCTAACGGAATTCTCATTAGAGCACATTTAAAAAAAATGTTAAACAAAGTCAAATTTTGGCCAAAAGTTAAAA
>NW_026028617.1:0-629 GCF_019186545.1 Solanum stenotomum | reverse complement strand
TTCGCAACCCCTTAACCACTAGTCTAAACCTTCCACTACATGACACCCCTAGGCCAAGAGTGAGTCCGCCCTTGTATGTGGTATTCTACATGTATTATGCCACGTAGGACTCATGTGTCTACTTGTTAAATTTTATACAAGTTTAAGTGCTTACTTGTGCACACCCAATGTTTGAGGGTGTAAATGTAAAACGAGGCAATGTTAAAGGGCACATTTATATATTATGCCTGGTTAATTTCATACATTGAAGTGGAATATCAAATCTTAATTATTATCCATCTCATGGATTCCATTTTTGTAAGATTCAAACATAGGGGAGACTACGTGAGAACTGGAGGTGATTGCAGACAAAGAGAACATATATATATATATATATAATAAAAGAAGAGTCAGAGAGGATCAAGTTATTGTCAACTGAGTTGGCTTCATCACATTGGTTCTTCCTTCTTTTTAAGCTTTTAAGATTTGAGGATTACATTTTTCATGTCTCAACTGCTATGTTTGATGAATGTCTCGGAATTTTAATTAGTGTTGTGGCAGCCCAATACCCAGCAGCACTACTGAGATGTCGATTGAATATATAAATATTTGATGTGACTTGAGTTTTTATCGTTACTAATAGTTCATTA
>NW_026028616.1:0-422 GCF_019186545.1 Solanum stenotomum | reverse complement strand
AAACGGCTATAACTCGGGCCTCGGGTGTTCGTTTGAGGCGATTTTTTTTGGAATCCGCGTATTTTTGGGAGACCTACGCAACCAAACTGCCTAAAGGCGGTTTGCGCGTGCCGATTTTCCCNCCTTTTACTGATTCTTATGCGCGTCGAAATATGATGAAAAAAATAAAAGGAAATTCAGACAAAGGCGATGGGTTCTTCATATAGATCTCGAAAAAATACGAGGTTTCAAAAAAAAGATTGCGTCAAACGGACGTTCGAGCCGAAAGTTACGGCCATTTGAAATTTAGTATCTTACAGGTGGAAGGTGGCTTTGAATTTAGGAAACTTCAAACGACCATAAATCGGGCCTCGGGTGTCCGTTTCAGGCGATTTATTTTTTAATCCGCGTATTGTTTCGAGACCTACGCAACCAAACTTCCT
>NW_026028615.1:0-916 GCF_019186545.1 Solanum stenotomum | reverse complement strand
TTTCATGGGTCATTAATATTTTACCTGGGAAAATAAAATTGATAACTAAATTGACACATAAGATATAGTAGCATGGTGAAGAGTAGTAAACAAAAGAAACAAAATAATAACATATATATCTGATAACAATGTTTTGAGGCAAAGGAAGATAAATAGATTATGAGAAAAATTAATACATAGGAAGATGGAAAATAAAAATAATTAATAATAACCAAGGTAATTTACATTGTATTACAATAAATTTAAAGCGTATGTAATTTATTTATAATGGTAAAAATAAATTGCACACTCTAAAAAATAACCAAACATTATCACTAAAACTACAAAGTAAATTAACTATTTGTAGTTATTTTTATAAAATCATGAATAGACTATCACTTTTAAAAGAAGGCAAAGGAATAGTGATTACATTAGGGGAAAAAAATCATTGTTATCTTTTTAAGAGTGAAAACGGAAATAAAAAAATGTGAAAGGAGGACTACAACAATCATATATATGCAACATTCAAACGTGCTTACAATATAAATCAACTCTAAATATGTCTTTCTCACGATATTTGGAATGTCTTTTACTAATATTTCTTTGAAGGAACTACCACTCCAATTATGAAACCCCATAAACAGTAAAACAAAATAATTCACCAAGAATGCATCTACATTATTAAAAAAAAGGAATGAATGAGAATATAAACGCACATACCTTATATTTTACAAATAAGAATAATATGGAAGAAAAAGTATTCACCTAAATGACCTTATAAGCAAAGAAATACACTACATCAGACATGAAACAGAAAAAAATAAATTAAAGCAATGAAAAGAAAATGAGGCAAAAGAATATATCATAATATTATGCTGCAACTGAAGTGAAGCAACCCTATTATCTTAAATGATAATATGCATTTATATAAATTATA
>NW_026028614.1:0-1150 GCF_019186545.1 Solanum stenotomum | reverse complement strand
CCATAGCACCATTTCTTATTTTTCTCATATGAATCTTGAGGTAGAATGTTTGTTAAAGGATAATCTCTTGTTTGATGATGACATGACTCTTGAGAGTGTGCATAGTGAAATGCCTTATAATGTTGGAAGTGTAGCCACTCTCAACGGCTATCAATTGTTTGAGAATCCACTATGGTGTGATGACACACTTTCCAAAGATGGAAATCTCTTTTATGAAGATGATAGTACATTTATTGGAGAGGGTAGTGTTAAGATGAAAGGGGATGCTTATGTGTTAAATGTTACTTCATCCTTGTGTGTTCCAATTCTTCATATGAATTGTGCTTCTTTAGTATATAAAGTGGAGGCCAAACTTGGGAACAATTTGATTGAAGTTCATTTATGTGGCACCTTTCTCTACTACTTGTTTGCATATGATGATGTTAGCACTTTTGAGTGGAGTACTATGATATTGGAAGATAAGGGTGCCAACCGGGTTAATAAAGGTGTGCTTGATCCATGTTCATGGATTTCCTTTCCATTTGACCCCGGTAATGAGTTGAATTGTGGCATTTGTTTAGTGATGCTTGGTCAAGATGACAAGAACAATTTGGAGGAATTTGTTGGCGCCTTTCCCTATGATGGAACGTTATTCTTGAGGGTTTACAATTTACTTGAGGGGCCTACGTTGTGCATGGGGAAGGGAAGTTTTCTAACCCTCTTTATTTACTATCTCTTTGCGTATGATCTTGTTGATTGTGCATCTTATGGGGATAAGAGTTATTTGTCAAGAGAGGGGGAAGTTTATCTTAAATTCGTCATGTTGTCTTTGTGTGTTCCATCTTGTGATGTAATGAGTGGTAGGATCCTTAAACCTAGTTTTAATCTTGCATATAGGAACACCTTAGATGACCCTTATGTGCATGACATATTTCTCTACTATCTCTCTGCATATGATGAGTCTCATATTTGTCTTAAATGGGCATTGCATTTCGGTCGAGGTATCATTGAGGTCTATACTTGTTTGTATGACCCCATTATGTGGACCTATTATCATTTTGACCCCGGTGAGCGTTTGAGCTTGTAGTAATGTTATATTTTGGGTGGTATTATCCTTTTGATGTGAGGAATATCCAATTTCCATGTTCTCCAACTGCGGGCTTAATAGTCC
>NW_026028613.1:0-364 GCF_019186545.1 Solanum stenotomum | reverse complement strand
GTCTTATGATAGATCTTAGCAGAGGTTTCAGTTGTGTCAGTCTAGTAGCCCCTTCCAGGCTTCTCTCCAGGCATCGGAGGGTGATCAGCACCGCCATATTGGTTTTAGTGCCGGTCCTAGTCGGGGCCGAGATAGTTCACAGATGGGTTCTTCTGGCCGGGGTAGCCGACCTCCAGCTCTCAGTCGACAGTCCCAAGGGTGTTATGAGTGTGGGGATTTAGATCATTGGGCCCGCGAGTGTCCCCATCGCAGGTTAGCCTTACCCGCTCCACAGGCAGTTAGGCATGCGCCAACACCTCCAGCTAGAGGCAGAGGCCAGGGACAGGACCGTAGGGATGATCACCAGGGTATACGGGGTGGTCCC
>NW_026028612.1:0-1439 GCF_019186545.1 Solanum stenotomum | reverse complement strand
CTTGACTAATTAAAAAGCTCAAAACAATCCGATTTTCATCTTCAATCATGAAAATCATAATTTTTGGCTATAGAGATTTTAAGAAACTAACTCGAGAATCTCAAGAAAGGTCTTCTTGATTGTTTACCTTAAAGCTAGGGTTTCAAGGCTTCTAATCAAGTTCTTCTTCAAGATTCTTAAAGATTCTTCAATATTCTTCAAGAATCTTGTTCTTCTAGGTATGTAAGGTTATCATAGTGTTGGACTAGTTCGTCCTCACACCCTACATCTACTTTCAGATTAGTAAAAGAGTAATCTAGGAAACTTTCCTTAGATTTGAGTATTCTTGAGATAAGTTGATTTTGAGTTCTTGAATTCACGTTTCTTTTAAAAGTTATATCTCTAATTATCGAAAATTCACGTTTCTTTTAAAAGTTATATTTCTAATTATCGAATAGCTATATTGTTATTGAGATCCTTCATATCATGAATCATAACTCTTGAATTCATAATTCATAATTCAAATTCAAATTCAAGAGAGAGTTAAGAGTAGAGTTCAAGGAAGCCTTTGAGTTCAATTGTGAATCCTTTGAGATCAACTATCGATTTGAACTAAGTTTTGAGGAAGTAAGTCAAAGAATGAGAAGAGTCACATACATGAGTTTCATAATGTTATGTAGACCTACGAGTCAAGTCGTTCATGCCCATAAATTCTGCATGAACTCCAGAAGTTGAGTATCTTTGAGAGGAGTAGTATCTTCAAGTTCTAAGTCTTGAGTATTGAGCTCCTAATACCCTTTTAGATTATATTTCTAAGCATGGGACTATTACATGTTACCCAAAAAGTCTTTGAGTTGAATTGTTCATGCCCATAATTTCGCATGAATCCTATAAGTCGAGCAGTCTTGAGAAGAGAAGTATCTTTGAAAACTTGAGTTGAGTCGTTCATGGTCATAATTCCGCATGAACTCTCTGAGTTGAGCATTCTTGAAATGAGTAGTATTATTGAAGTTCTTGAGTTCCAAGTATTTGAGTTCTATCTGTGGTTATTGAAAACCTTGCATTGAGTCGTTCATGTCCATCATTCGACACGAACCACATTTTAAGAAGTCTTTTACAAATGTTTTACCTTTGTTTTAAGACTTAAGTTTTGAGTTCAGTAAAGAGTGAATAGTAAAGTTTGAAGTCCTTTTCTTCAAAAGTATAAGGGGACTAAGTATTTCCAAAGAGTTTATAAATGTTTTCACATTTAAATAAGAACGGAAACTGAGATTTCCAAAGGGCCTTCGGGCTAGTTTTCAGAAAAGAGTAATAGCTTTCTAAATGAAGCAAGTAGGGAAACTGAGATTTTCAAGATAGCCTTTGAGCTAAGTTTTTGAGCAATTATCTCAAATCAGCAGAAAGAAGTGTGTTTGAAAACATAAGAGCTAGTATATTTTTGAGAGTAGTATTGAGCACCG
>NW_026028611.1:0-688 GCF_019186545.1 Solanum stenotomum | reverse complement strand
GTAATCAAATGTTTTCAAATATAAAAAATATGTCCTTTTTTTTTCATAACGAATTAAAAATAGTATCACATATATTAAAATGATGGAAGAAAAATAGTAAATATCAACTGACCATACACAAATATCACGTATAACTATGATTCAAAATAGTATCACATATATTAAAATGATGGAAGAAAAATAGTAAATATCAACTGACCAAACACAAATACCACGTATAACTATGATTCACAAAACGTACGTTTTGTGCTACAGACAAACAACCAGATTTAAAACAATTTGTATATGTCTTTAATTTCTTTCAAGTGAAACCGTTTGATTAAATGTTTAATTTTAAGAAAAAGAGAGCATCTGCCACTAGTTTGATTATTATAGTAAGATTATTTTAGATTTAGTAAGTTTTAAGTTTGAACTTTGAAAATGAACCAAATTTTTAATAGGAACACTTTCACTTTTTAATGAATTATATTTGATGTAAGTAGTGAATACTAGATAGTAATTAAATAAAAACAAAATCATTTCAAAGAGGATAAGGGCAAGGTTGGCCCAATAATGGGCAAAATGCAAAATAGAATTGGGGTTCTGTTGATCCAAAGCCTAACGAACTTTTGATTATGAATAAAATAAAATGGTGTGCGGACCCAAAATTTATTAAAGGGTGGGAGGAAGGTAACATCAACACATAAAA
>NW_026028610.1:0-755 GCF_019186545.1 Solanum stenotomum | reverse complement strand
TGTATTTTTAGCTAAATAAATAAATGAAGAGTATATTTTAATCAAAAATATTTTTAACTTTTTTCCGATTCAAATATATTAATACTGTGGGGCGTAAATAGTAAAAGTCAAACAAATTATCTTTTGCGGAAAAAAGGACCACTTTGAAATATCATTACTTTGAACTTTGATAACAACCATATTAGGTGTGAATTATCATCCAATTTGCTTGGTTAAAAGTATCATGCTTTGACATAAATTAGTTTTCAACTCCTTTGAGATGCTTCCCCTAATCCCCTCTCACTTCTCAACTTTTGAATAAAGCAAAGAACGTCATCTTATTAGAAGTTATAAACTATTATTATTATTATTGCTAGTATACGTGCCCGCGCATTGCGCGGATTTTAAAATTAAAAAAAAAACTAATAAAATCTACTATTCACTTTGTACTGTATATTTTAAAAAATAATTATAAAAATCAATTAACTTATTTATTTGTGCATATTACAGTATCATTTTTATCAATACACAATTTAATTTTATGTTTATAGTTATAATTAGCTACATTTATTGTTTTTTAATATATTTTGTTGAAATTTTAATAAAGATAATATTACTTTCTTTTTGTTTATTTTAGTTTGATGAAAAAAACAAAAACTTTATGCGTTTTACATGTTTGGTCTACTATTTTTTATTATGTTTAATTGAAATAATAACATATTCTTGTTAGTAACTTTTTAAATTTAACTTTCACATGAAATGATTAAATATTTAAT
>NW_026028609.1:0-591 GCF_019186545.1 Solanum stenotomum | reverse complement strand
GACTTTTGTTTAAGGATATGACTTAAGCACTTGCCTCATGTCAGTCCACTAATTTAGGAGAATCGAACTTTTATAAACGAGGTGAAAAGTCAAATAGCTAATTAATTGAGCAAAATTACAAATTTTGATAGTCGATCCCGAATAAGGTGCAGTATACTTATAAAGAAGGTAATTCATTTTTTTTTGCTGAACATTAGAGGTAATTCTAGAATGTCCTTAATTATGATTTATTTATTAAAATATGGCTGCTACAAAGTGCAACCATCATTTTGAGAGGACTAGTCATCATGGGATATGGGTCCAATTTAAAAGTATTTTATAATGTATTCATTACGTCTAGGAAAGAAAAGCTTAGCGATAGAGAAGTTAATTGGACTAAAGAATTGATGCATAATACATAAATACGATTTTTAATTTGGCTTCAGATTATTATTATGATTTTTAATTTTAGACGTGCATAAATAAACACTTAAATTTGTATAAAATTGAATAAATAAACACACGTGTTCTACGTATAAATTTTTTGTATCTTGTAAAAAATAAATAAACCTATTTAATTCAGTAAATTTATGCCTCTACAAAACAAATATA
>NW_026028608.1:0-919 GCF_019186545.1 Solanum stenotomum | reverse complement strand
GCTACCACTCTAGTATTCAGATGGCCCTTTTCGAGGCATTATATGGTAGGAGTTGTCGCTCTCCAGTTGGTTGGTTTGAGTCTACAGAGCCTAGGCCACGTGGTACAGATTTGCTTCAGGAGGCCCTGGATCAGGTGAGGGTGATTCAGGATAGGCTCAGGACGGCTCAGAGTAGGCACCAGAGTTATGCGGATCGGAGGCGCCGGCCTTTGAGATTCTCTGTTGGTGATCGGGTATTCCTCCGTGTGTCGCCCATGAAGGGCGTGATGAGGTTTGGGAGGCGGGGCAAGCTTAGCCCCAGGTACATTGGGCCTTTTGAGATACTCCGGACAGTTGGGGAGATTGCTTATGAGTTGGCCTTACCTCCAGCATTTTCAGTCATCCACCCGGTTTTCCATGTCTCGATGTTGCGGCNGTATGTTCCTGATGAGTCTCATGTGCTCCAGTATGATGCAGTCGAGTTGGATGAGCGTTTGACATTTGTAGAGGAGCCAGTTGCCATTCTAGCCAGAGATGTGAGGAGATTGCGCTCGAGAGCCATTCCTGTTGTTAAGGTCCGTTGGAGGCATCGTCCAGTCGAGGAGGCTACCTGGGAGACAGAGCAAGAGATGCGAGAGCAGTTTCCCAGCTTGTTTGAGCCTTCGGGTACTTCTTGATCGTTACTTTCGCGGACGAAAGTCCTTTTTAGTAGTGGATATTGTAATGACCCTCTTGGTCATTTTTGTATCTTGCCTTCTGTGTGTCGTTTATAGCGTTCCTATAGCGACCCCAAGTCATTTACGACTTGCTGGGACTGACAGTTCGGTCACCTGGTCGTTCGTTTGGTCTTGATGTGAGTTTTTGTGTTTTGAAGCTTTTGAACCTTGAACGATCATTTTCGATCAAAAGTTTATGAAGATGACATCGGAATCCAGTTCTG
>NW_026028607.1:0-4955 GCF_019186545.1 Solanum stenotomum | reverse complement strand
AGAATTTGTTTGTTGTTTTGTTTGCAGAATCATGGACACTTTCAACTCTCCAAACCCGCAAATGGTCGTAGAGGTAAACTACAAGCTAAGGAGCTGGTGGTTTGATATTAAGAGGGATCGCGAAAGAGAGATTCGTCAGCTGTTGGGCAGTCTTACCTACCTCATCTTTGTCATACCAAACCCTCACTTGATTAGGGCCTTGCTAGAATTTTGGGACCCTGTGAGGATGGTTTTCAAATTTGTGGATTTCGACTTGGCACCAACGATTGAGGAGATAAGTGGTTTCATTGACATGCCATACCACGAGTGTGAAATGATAGTACCATATAAGCCATCATCAAGGGAATTCTTACAAAGTCTCGGAATGAAGTCAAATCCAACCTTACCTTCTTTAGACCTTGGGTGGATTCATTTCGACTTTCTGTATTCACGTTTTGGCCAAGTGGATAACTACTACTCTTTTATTGATGAGTTTGAGTGCTTTGTCGAAGAATGGGAAACGTATCACCTAAATGCCTTTGCCATTGCCCTATTAGGATCCCTGGTTTTTCCTAACATAAGGGGAAGGATTGACACACGCTTGAGTTATGTGGTTCGAGATTTAGCCCAAAGAGAGGGAAAACCTAGGAAAACCCTAGTACCTATGATCTTGGCGGAAATAATGAGGAGTTTGTCAGCATGCGTCGATGGTCGAATATTTTTCGAGGGATGCAACCTTTTGCTGCAATTATGGGCTATTGAACACTTCTACATGCGGTCTGACATTGTAGACATCTTTCTGGGTTACGGTAATAAGATTGACAATCACCCAAGAAGAATGGTAGCTTTCACTGCCCCTGTGGGATTCGTAGACTGGCAGATATTCTTGACCAAGCTCGAGAGCTACCGCATCCAATGGAAACTCCATTGGTTGCCCACCCCTCATGCAATAGTAAGAGGCGATGATCGATACTTCATTGAGCTCATTGGCTTGAAAGGTGTTCAACCATATGCTCCTCTTCGAGTACTTCGCCAATTTGGGCGAACTCAGGTAATACCACTCTGGTCTGACATGGAGCAGTTTAAGTATGAATTTGGATTAGATAAACTCCAAGTCCACATCATACTTCGAAGATGGAAGCGAGTGTTAACCATTCCTATGGGTGCACGACAGGCCTTATGCACACGTGAGTATTACATATGGATCCTAAAAGAGGTCAAAGACAGAGAAGTGAGTGAGGAAGGATACTATGGGCTCACTGATGAAAGGGAAAACATATGGGCACGCAACGTGTTGAAGATCAAGAATGAAGTCACTCCTTGTACAAGAGGTCAATTGGCGCCAAGCTCTTGGAACCAATACGTTCAAGATTTTCAGAATTTAGGATGACTTTCCCATTTGTTACCCCATTTCCCTTAGTTTACTTTAGTTTTTCGTTTTTCAATTATGATGTATTGTTCGAATTTTATAATATATGAAGATCGTTTTATTTCTCTCACTCTAAACTCCAATTGGCGAATAAGGCTTGAATTAATTATTGTGTATCACTTATATGTCGTCTTAGGCCTATCTCTGGCTCAACGAGGCTCTTTGCAATTAGGGCGTTTATATTAAAATAATGTGTTGGTTATCTCAATTAATGCAACGCTCTAACTTGGATTTTCTTTTGTTTTACTTTTATTTTTTACCCTTCCCCAATGGTTGATCTGTAGACCATGGTTTACCACACGAGATCAAAGGACACTCTTCCTTCTCTTCCAAATGAGAATCACAAAGGGAAGAAGAAGGCGACCAATGAGAAGGTTATCAGTAAGACTATTGAAAAGAAGCATCCTTCAGATGAGTTGGTCTCAAGCCTGAAAAAGAAAATAATGGAACTAGAAGAAGAAGTGTCTGATATGCGCGGGTGGGCCAAGATGTTACTCTCTGTCGATCCCACTCTGGAGACAAACATAGATAAATCGTTTGTCACAAGTCAAGCCACTCTCCAAGATAATCCTCCACTCACTCACCATATTTCTCATCCTCCACCAACTTACCCCACTTCTCAAAATCAACCAAGCTCCATTCAAATGCCTCCAAAGAACACTCACTTTCCAAATTACCCATATCCTCCTCAATACCATGCTTATGGTTCCAGACCTCTATATCTTACGCCGAGCCTACCGAGTCCTCCCTTACAAGCGCTTCAATATCAAACACCTCTACACCAAGTCCCTTGGTATTGTGCGCCACTTCAAATGCCTCCATATCAAATGCCTTCATCACAAAGGCCTCCTCTACCATATCAAAAGCCTACTTATCCTGTTCACAATGTCAAAACCCTCACTCAAAAACATATTTGCAAAAATCTATTCAACGTGGAGAAAAGGCCNTGGATTGAAACTTCTAAGGTTTGCGCTTACCACTCAGGGATGAAAGGACATACCATAGAAGAATGTCGTGATCTGAAAGACAAGATTCAGCAATTGATTGATACCAAGATCATACGCTTGGAGGACTTGGCACCAAAGAAATCCCATCAATGAGCATGTCAAAGCTCATTTGAAGCAGTTTCCAATAAGAGCCTTGAGCCATTTAAGTTTATGTTTTCTATATTCAGGCACCCATATTAGCATATGGGCAATAAAGTTGGTCATAATATGTCATTTTCAGTATTGGTTAAGAATGCTCTGTTTTATGCTCTCTGTATTTGGAACTACGTCAGACCTTATTCCCGTTTAAGAGGGGATACGTAGGCGCTCATCTGGAGTTCGGTCTTATCATAATAAAAATCTCATTTTTCCCCTTTGACTGGGTAACTGGGGCAGAATTTTTGAGAGGGTCTCAAAAATTCCTTCCAAGAACATTCTCCATGCTAAATCTCGATACTGAGGCATAATTTTTGAAAGGGTTTCAAAAATTCTTTCAAAGACATATTTTCATGCAAATCAAGACTGGGGCAGAGTTTTTGAGATCCTCTCAAAAATTCACAACAATCAAGCTACAATCTACATAAAAAAAAAATCAGAATAGCAGAGGTTCTACACTGGGGCAGAAAATTTTGAGGGGACCTCAAAATTTTTTACAACACTTCAAAAGACATTCTAGCAGACGTCAAAGGAGCGTGCTACGTTGAATCAGGGATACAGATCAACCTCCCCTTAACTAACTATTTTTCTTTGAATGCAGAAAAGACAGGTACATATACAAAAAGCAACTTCAACACTACTTGAGGGATCAATGTGTCGATATATCTGACATATCGCTAATCAATGACGAAGGGCCAAACTCATCTATACTGATCTTAATCCCCAGTCAAATGGCATACTATCCTTCTAATAGTATGAAGGATCAAGTTATTTTGAGCCCGAAAATCACCAGTCAAATGGCATACTATCCTTCTGACTTGAATAAAGGATCAAGTTATATCAAGCCTGACAAATCAACATTCAACCGCACCCACTCCTTACAATAGGACGAAGGGTCAAAGCTACAATACTCTGAATTCGTCAACAAATGACACTCAATCCTTTCAATAAGACGAAGGTCTATGCCTCAAATCAACTATTGCATGTGCCCAAAGATCGCATTGAGCCCGAAATTACATTGTGCCCGAGATCTGCATGTGCCCGAGATTGCATCATCTGCATGTGCCCGAGATTGCATTGTGCCCGAGATTGCATTGAGCCCGAGATTACATTGTGCCCGAGAATTGCATCATCTGCATGTGCCCGAGAATTGCATCATATGCATGTGCCCGAGAATTGCATCATCTGCATGTGCCCGAGAATTGCATTATATGCATGTGCCCGAGGATTGCATTGTGCCCGAGAATTGCATCATATGCATGTGCCCGAGATTGCATTGAGCCCGAGATTGCATTGTGCCCGAGATCTGCATGTGCCCGAGAATTGCATCATTTGCATGTGCCCGAGATTGCATCGCGCCCGAGATTGCATTGTGCCCGAGATCTGCATGTGCCCGAGAATTGCATCATTTGCATGTGCCCGAGATTACATTGTGCCCGAGATCTGCATGTGCCTGAGATTGCATTGTGCTCGAGAATTGCATATGTCCGAATAAAAAAATAAGCTACAAGTATCAACAGATGCCCGAATTACAGATACACTTTCTTTACTCATTGCTTTTATTCCTAAGGCGTCATGGTCTAAAGGCATCATTTTCATGGCCTGCAGACATCATATCATGGCCTAAGGATTTACTTTCTGCTTATCATGATCCAAAGGTGTCATAGTCTAAAGGCATCATTTTTCATGGCCCGCAGACAACATTTCATGACCTGAGGATATAATTTTTGCGTATCATGGCCCTAGACATCATAGCTAAGACATCATTTTCATAGTCTTAAGGCAAACATCATTGTCGATATGGGAAATTGCATCATGTTTACCTTTATCGTTTGTTTGATATATCTGCTCTAACAATATTACAAGCTACAGATTTGCAAGAGACTAACATTTTGCAGATAAGACATTTTTCATCTCTCGGCTACAATTATCGTGCTTACATCTATCGCAACAATGGCCCTATCAATTCTTTGCTACTCATATTACCGTTTGTCATTTAACCCTTGGCTACTCATATTACGGCTTCTCATCGAATTCTTCGAGCTTAAACTGGAAATTTCCTTGTCATGCATTTCTCGCTACTCTAATCATATCCATTCAAGCCAATATCGTTCCCGTTCGAATACCGTATCGCTCTTTCAACTCTTAGGAGTTCCGTCCGCTCCTGAGTCTAGAACTACACACGACCTGACTATCAGAATCACTTCTAGATATTCATACCTTGCTCTCACATGGTTCACTCTTGAATATATAAAAAATATTGCTCTCTACTCCCAAAAAAAAAAAAGAATCAAGTTTTCCGGTAAACTTCTAAGTGCTCCTCTACCCGATTTTGCTGTGTTCGGGTCTAGTAGTTGATCAAGTTTTATCTTCATTACTGATAAGTATATTCTGCTTAATCGGTT
>NW_026028606.1:0-783 GCF_019186545.1 Solanum stenotomum | reverse complement strand
GTTTGACGCAATCTTTTGTTTGAAACCCTGTATTTTTTCGAGATCTATATGAGGAACCTATAGCCTTTGTCTGAATTTCCTTTTATTTTTTTCATAATATTTCCGCTCGCGCGTAAGAATCAGTAAAATGCATTTTTGGCAAAATTGGCACTCGCAAACCGCCTTTGGTCAGTATGGTTGCGTAGATCTCGAAAAAATACGCGGATTCAAAAAAAAAATCGCCTGAAACGGACACCCGAGGCCCGAGTTATGGCCGTTTGAAGTTTCCTAAATTCAAAGCCACCTTCCACCTTTAAGATGCTGAATTTCAAACGGCCGTAACTTTCGGCTCGAACGTCCGTTTGACGCAATCTTTTTTTTGAAACCTCGTATTTTTTCGAGATCTATATGAGGAACCCATCGCCTTTGTCTGAATTTCCTTTTATTGTTTTCATCATATTTCCATTCGCGCGTAAGAATCAGTAAAACGCATTTTTGGGAAAATCGGCATGCGCAAACCGNGCCTTTAGGCAGTTTGGTTGCGTAGATCTCGGAAAAAAACGCGGATTCAAAAAAAAAATCGCCTGAAACGGACACCCGAGGCCCGAGTTATGGCCGTTTGAAGTTTCCTAAATTCAAAGCCACCTTCCACCTTTAAGATGCTGAATTTCAAACGGCCGTAACTTTCGGCTCGAACGTCCGTTTGACGCAATCTTTTTTTTGAAACCTCGTATTTATTCGAGATCTATATGAGGAACCCATCGCATTTGTCTGACCTTCCTTTTATTTTTTTCATCATATTTC
>NW_026028605.1:0-601 GCF_019186545.1 Solanum stenotomum | reverse complement strand
CGTGATGCACCTTCATCTTTATAATGTGGGTTTAACAAACAAGCAATTAAATAAATTTGAGGAATAGGAATAAAATATTTTTAAAATTTTTCAATCATTTTCTTAACAGATTCTTCAAATCTTGGTTTATTTTTGAATTTATAAAATTTACTAGAAATAGTACAAATATTAGGTAAAACAGAGCACATAGTTGGATAATAAAGTACAGATATTTTTTTTGTAGTTAAATAAAAAACTTTTAAGAATTCTATAAGTTCTTTTATGTCATTCCAATCATTATCATCAAGTCTATATGTCATATTTGAATTATGAGCATTCCAAACCATTTGTAAAGGTTTCCTATATTCATAAGCAACTTCAAGCATTTCAAATAAAGAATTTCATCTAGTACACACTGATTTTGGAATTTTTCTAGGTGGAAGATTAAATTCACGACAAATTTTCAAAATCTCTACGTCTAGACTTAACTTGACATTTAAAAATAAAATGACATGCAGTTTCAACTTTTGTGCAACCATCATCATATATTGCTATACCATCTCGAACAATCAAATTATATATGTGTGCAGCACGCCTAATATGAAAACCATCAATATAAATA
>NW_026028604.1:0-463 GCF_019186545.1 Solanum stenotomum | reverse complement strand
GCCAAATAATTAATTGTCGGATAACCACGTTAGTGGACATTATAGGTGCTTTTAAAACCTTCCTAGACTGTTAATAAAAATCTCGAACCCTTTTTAAAGTTTTCACTAGATTTCTGTTTTAGTCTTTTGAAAACAACAGTTTTCTTAATTTTGCTTTAAAATTAAGTGGCGACTCTAAACCAGTCTAAAATATATTTTCCTTATAAAACAGTATCCCAAATACATGCAATCACACCAGATACATGCAAATACATGTATCTAATATGTATCAAGTGTAATTCACATGTATTTGTAACACATGATTATTTCGTTCGCCGTCCTCCCCATCTCACTCACCTCTCTCCCTATTTTAGTGTAACTAGTTTCCGGACTAGCAAGTAATATATATGATATGAGTTTTATTAACACCATAGTGTAATCATTAAAAAAAAAAAGAAAAAGTACAAGCTAAAATTGATGTAAT
>NW_026028603.1:0-814 GCF_019186545.1 Solanum stenotomum | reverse complement strand
GAACCTAAAAAATTCAACAAGAACTTAAACCCTAAACCTTAAAAACCCTTGAATAAAAACTTAGACCTTATACCCAAAGAAACCCTAAACCCTTCCGAAGCCTAAACCTTAGGGCAAAACACTAACAAACCGTAAACTTTAAGAAATAATAAAAACCCTAAAAAACTTTTGAAGCCCCAAACTTTTAAAAACCCAAAACCCTAAAAATCCCCTAATAGATTAAGGACCCCTTAATCGTTAAAAACCCATAGAAATCCAAAACACCTTCAAACCCTAAACCTAAAAATTCCTCTAAACCTAATAAAACACTAGAAAATCTTAAGCCCAAAACCCTAAATCCTAAAAACCATTAAAAAAACCAAACTCTTAGACACCCGAAACGTTAAATAATACACCCTAAGAAACTCTAAATCCTTAACTCTAAATCACAGGGCTAAACCTCAAACCCCAAAACATATGGAATCCCAAGAAACCCAAAACCCTAAAATCCATTTAAACACCTACAACTATAATACCCGGAAAAAAAAACCCCTTTAAAACCATAAGCCCTAGAAAAAACCCTAAACTTAAAATCCTATGCCATATATTAGGCCTACGTAACCCTAAATCTCAAGAAATCCAAATTCTTAAAAATACCTAAGAAACCCTAAAACATTTAAAAACCTTAATCATAAAAAAAAAAAATAAACTCTAAAAAACTCTTAACCTAAAATCCGAAGACCTAAATCCTAAACCAAGAAACCCTAAGAAACTCTAAATCTTAAACCCTTATAAACCCTAAAACCGTAAAACCTATGATCCTAAACCCTAAATC
>NW_026028602.1:0-308 GCF_019186545.1 Solanum stenotomum | reverse complement strand
ATGCAAAATAATCTCTTGCTGTCTCTAAGTAACGAATATTGTCACATACTAATTTATTCTTACATACTTTAAGGATTTATTCTATATTCTTTAGTTAATCACTGTTAAAATTTAGCATAAAATATGTTACTCCATGTGTTGTGAAAAATTGAACTCCTCTTTGTAAGCACTTGATATTAGCTAAATTAAAGTTGCACATTATTAAGTCAATGCATTCTGCATAAAGTATCTAGGATAAAAATGCCTGTGTATCATCTTGATATTGAACAAATTAGCTCCTTTTATTTTAAAATTAAATTGTGCACACA
>NW_026028601.1:0-241 GCF_019186545.1 Solanum stenotomum | reverse complement strand
TCTTTTCTTGAAGATAAAACGAGTTTGGCTTGTGTGGGAAAGAACCAACCCCAACACTATGAACTCACATACCTTGATAGGGATCACCCCCGACGATATCCACAACAATCTTGACGAAATCTTGCTTGATCTTCTCTTTCTCCTCTTCTTCTCCTCTTCACTCTCAAACCCTTACTTTCACTCTTTAAAATGGGACAAACTGATCTAAAAATTAGTCTAACACAACCATATAACAAAAAGA
>NW_026028600.1:0-423 GCF_019186545.1 Solanum stenotomum | reverse complement strand
TCGAAGATAACAACTCATCAAAAATGGTGGGAAAAACTACCTAATAGAATCACAAAACAACATCGGTATGCAATAATTGAAGAAACAAAGAAATACTTTTGAAATTTGTGGTTTAAAATAAGTGGTAGATGTTTGTGTAGCTATAAATCATTTCATTAAGGAGAAAATAGATATTTTAAAATTAAATTGTTACCAAATATAAAAATATGTCATTTTTTAAAAATTGACAAAAAAGGAAAACATATAAATTGAGACAAGGAAGTACTGAATTAAAAATTTTCCCCAAGATAATAACCAATCAAAAACCAGGGATATGGTCCAATTTTTCTTAGAGTGAGTATAACTGGGTGTGTATTCGGTTATTCAGTTTGATCTTGTACTATTTGATTTGGATATTTTGATTTTTGATTTTGAAAAAGTGTA
>NW_026028599.1:0-1092 GCF_019186545.1 Solanum stenotomum | reverse complement strand
TGGCGCCGCTGCCGGGAAATTTGGCTTTGATTTTTAACTACATTATTGAACATTAGCCAAATATTTCCTAATTTTACTTTTTCCCTTTGTTTTTGTCTCTCTCAGGTTCCGACTCTAGTGTATGCCAAGCACACGGAGCCAAGGCGAACCACTCACTCCGTACGATCCAGAGTTGAACAGAACTTTGCGAAGAATGAACAATCAAGGACTTCCAGTTAATCCTATCGGAGGAAATCTAGATGAAGCAGTTGAGTTACAACAGCCAAGAGTAGTTGGTGGGGAAAACCGGGGTCTAGCTGAAAATTAATTGGGAGATGCAGTGAGGGTGCATGGTCCACCAGGCCCACAACAAAATGACAACTATCGGGGCAACATCGATAGAGCAGACTCTGATGGGCCCATTGTCCTACCACCTCTACCTCCAGGGCACTCATTTGTGGTGACTAGTAGTTTGATGCAGAAGCTTACAGCAAGAGGCTTATTTTCAGGATCGCCATCGGAGGATCCATATGCTCACTTGGCCAAGCTAAGGGTGGTATGCAAAAGTTGTGTAGGTAGACCAGACTTGGATATGGATGTCATTGGATTACGAGTGTTCCCTCTGTCACTGACAGGCGATGCTGCAGTATGGTTCACTGAGCTTCCGTATAACTCAATATTCACATGGGACCAACTGGCAGAGGTGTTCCGAGCAAAGTACTATCCAGTCTCTAAGAAGCTCAATCACAAAGATAGGGTCAACAATTTTGTGGCATTACCCGGAGAGTCTGTGAGTAGCTCGTGGGACAGATTCACTGCCTTCGTAAGAAGTGTCCCAAACCACTGTATTGATGATGAGTCACTGAAGGAATATTTCTATCGAGGACAGGATGATAACAATAAAGCAGTACTTGACACTATTGCCGGAGGTTCATATGGTGATTGTACATATGCACAGATTGCTGAAAAACTGGAGAGGATCTCTCGCAACAATAAAGCATGGAGCACTCGGAGGTCAGATATTGGGAGAAACACATTTGCCGTTCATAATACAAATAACAACTCTGCAGATGATATACGTGAAAAGATGGCCCAGATGAGGACCGAGTTGGG
>NW_026028598.1:0-544 GCF_019186545.1 Solanum stenotomum | reverse complement strand
GCGCACATTCATTCAGACCAGGCCAGCTAGATCTCCACCGGTATCATGGGATGAGTTTTCTGAGGCTTTCTTGACCAAGTTTATTCCTCGTAGTGTCAGAGACCACCTCAGGGATCAGTTCTGCAGGTTGGAGCAGGGCTCCATGTCGGTGGCAGAGTACGAGACTAGGTTCCACGAGCTCTCCCGTTATGCTGAGATGATATTACCTACAGAGGAGGAGCGAGTTAGGTGCTTTGTTAGTGGGTTGGGATTGCAGCTTCGGCTTGAGACCTAGTCCTTAGTTTCTGCGGGTCGATTTTTTTTAGACGTAGTTGACCATGCTAGTACTATGGAGCATCTTTGTCGCGAGGCCCAAGGGGGTAGCGAGAAGAGGGCTAGGCATGAGGGCAGCTACAGTGACTCCCGCCCCAGGCCCATAGATTTTCATGACAGGGCCGGACGACGGTTTCGACAGGGTCAGTCTAGCAGACCTACGCAGGCCTCTCTTCAGGCATCAGATGGTGGTCGGGGTGAGTCTAGTTCGAGTCATGTCCGCGAGGTGTTT
>NW_026028597.1:0-370 GCF_019186545.1 Solanum stenotomum | reverse complement strand
AATTTTTAATAATTGTTTACAATATGGACAAAAATGCACAATTTAATAAATTAAAGCTTATTTTCAATTTGTTTGTCATATTTTTTTTTTTGTCCGTTTGAAGAATATGTTTTTTTTTCACTTTTTGACATTTTTTTAATTTCAACTTTCGACATATTTAAAGCCACTAAATTAAATGACATTTTAAGACATTTTGTATAACTTAATTTAATATAACAATATATATATATAGATAGATCTGATTTGTAAGGTCAACTAAATTAATTTTTTTATATTACAAAAATAGATCTGATTTGTAAGGTCAACTAACTATAAGTCAATGCTATACAACACGTTCTTCCAATAAATATGATACATAAATTAGTAAGAT
>NW_026028596.1:1195-1690 GCF_019186545.1 Solanum stenotomum | reverse complement strand
GCCAATATGGTGATGATTGCATGGGATACGGTGATAATACTTACCATTAGTATATTTGATAGAATAGAACGTAATTTTTGACTTAATTGACAAATTGGTTGGTGCACTGTAACACAATTATTTTCATGACTATTACCAAAAAAATAAACAAATTGGTGACATTGAGGTCTAATCATTGGCCAATGAGTGGATAGTTAATGCTTGGAACATTAAGGATAGTTGGTGCTGGAAATTGTTTCCGTAGCGAGAATTAGGTTTGCAGCAGTGAGTTCCATATTTTAACTTATTTAATTATCACATTATGAGTCAAGTTTTGATATATTAAGATAAATAATTAAATATTAGGTGTATTATATTATTTGAACACTATTAAGATTATGTTATTCAGAGAAATTAAAACTAAATCCTAGGCTTAAAGTTAAGAAATATGAGACTTGATATGTTAATTGGCATAAAATTTAAGGACATGATCATAGGTTTTGATGAGCTTTTATG
>NW_026028596.1:0-356 GCF_019186545.1 Solanum stenotomum | reverse complement strand
TTGCTTCTACAATCTTTTGTAGGTTACGAGCCCGGATCTTCGTGATACCTTCCATTCTCTCCGTTTTCGAGGCTTTCTGTGGAGATCTGAGAGGTAGCTGTTTGTCATCTCAGCGAACCTCCTTACTCCTGTTTATGATTTTGTTTTTACTTGAAAGACAACATCATTTGAGACTTGCATATTTTATTTCAATTCTAGTATTTACATTAGAGGCTTGTGCACGTGACAACCAGGTTTTGGGGATTGAATTAAGTTGACTTGTTTTCGTAATAGTAATTGTTATTGAACTTTGTTTTATTTCCGCACTTTATAGAAATGATTGGGTTTCAGGCTGACTTGTCTTGGTGGGATACGAC
>NW_026028595.1:0-3487 GCF_019186545.1 Solanum stenotomum | reverse complement strand
GGCCCTCAACCAGTGTAGATTATCTTCATTATTGTGAAGGTTATTGGCCTGCTCTAGAGAACTGTAGAAATTAGTTAGGTTGTCTATCCCCCAGCCATTCAACATTCTCCTGAAAGAGAGGTTCCATCTTTGGTTGTCCCTGACATTTGCTACTGTTGCCTCCTGTCGGTTCAGATTATAGATCACAGGGTACAACTGTTTTAAGGGGTATTGACCAACCCACACATCGTTTCAGAATGATGTCCTCCTTCTATTTCCTATTACAATTATTGAATTTCCCCACATTTTAGGCAATTGATTCCTGATTGTTCTCCATAGACCTACCCATAAAGGTTTCTAACTTCCTTAGTGATCCATAAGTCTTCCGTTGTGTATCTGGAAGCTAGAGCATCTTTCCACAAACCTTGTTCCCCTGAGACAAACCTCCATAGCCACTTCAATAGGAGACTCTGATTCTGTACTTTGAGGTTCTTTATGCCCATTGCCCCTTCTTTTTTACCTTATATTGTTCCTACCGTGGATGAATTCACTCAATTACTTCGCCTTGTCGCTATCTTGTCACACGGTGATCTCATCACCAACCATTGACTCCTCTGTTCTCGTATCTCAGACAATAAAAAATCATACATCTCACTTTAAGTAGAATCGAAGAGAAGTCGTTTTTAATATCTCAACCCCAAGTGTAGCAATTGTAAGAGGATTGGATACATCTTTGAATAATATACTTTACATTGTCGACCATCCAAAAATGTTCATGTTGCTCAAACTGCCACTGCAGGTAACCAGGGACTTTCTTTATCTGAAGGGGAATATAAGTTCCTTCATTATGGGGGAAGTAAACTGACGTCTCCACAGATTTATAAAATATGCACCTAAATCACTCCATAAAAGCTAATGCTTCCACTACCAATCATAGGCTAGTGATACCTGGATTTCTCTAAGTCGCCAAAGCAGCACCTGAACAAGTGTCATCTATAAAGGTGTATGCCATTGAATAAATTTGCTTCAAGTAAGGGATATGTCAGCTTACATGTCATTGTTTCTATTACTCAACGTAAAATGATACACCATTCTTGAGAAAATATTATCAATGAACAGATCAGACTTCCATGGTGCAAGTCTCAGCAATTTAAGGACACCTTAACCCAGGTGACAACCGTCCATGCAAAATCATTTTGGTTAGCACGACGGAATCCAAAATACTGTGAAGTTAAAGATATCCAAGTATTGTAGACAATAATACACTTATTATCACCTGCCAAGTTCAGAAGGTGCACCTTATTATGAGATCTGTCAACAGCAACAACCTCCCCTTTGTCCTTCATAAGGCTTGCTATTGCTGTGGTTTTCCCCCCTGGAGCTGCACACATGTCCAATATTCTCTCTCCTGGTTGAGGATCTAGAACAATTTGTTGTAGGAAGAAGAAACATGTCATTGGAAATGAGAAAAATACTCACTTAACCAAGCTACTTTTTGCAGAAGTTACATGATAGGTTGTATTAGAGTGTTGAGGATAGACAAAAGAAGAAGAAACTTCATGCATAGAAAGAAAGGGGAATACATCTTCAAGTTATCACAAATGCAGGATGTAGAGCAAGGTACCTTATTACAAAACCAAAATTCCACTTTCCACACTATAAATGTATTAGGCTATAGACTGAGATATTCAGCAAAAACAATAGCTTAATCACCATAGTCAGAACATAAGGTACATTTGCTAGCAAGTGCCTGCACATGCAATACTTTATTGACACTCAGTAGTTACTCTCAGAGTGGTCTCGTTAAAGCTGATGTTTAAGTTGGACAGCATCGCTCAAGATCAATGATAGCCATGTATAGTAGAATTTACAAGAGTAAAAAACAGGTTAATACAAGGGATGGTGAAGTTTGTTAGGGCATTATACTGATATCAGACTCAAAGAAAGCAAGTATCAAGTCAAGGAGATAAACTGATGCAGCAGCACCATGGATCAGAGTTGAGAGATATAAATTGTACGAAGACTTCTTCATTTTCCTATACTTTCAGAGGATTAAATCTTATTCTCAGAGAAATTAATCCCAGAGTTCATCTTTCAGAGGAAACTGGAAACAGCATAATCAATTTACCAATTACATCATTTGATCTAAACGCGTAATAATCAACCAAATTAATTGTTTACCATTCCTCTTCAAATTTGAACTGGCACTTAAAACTAATGTGAACTCATTGCTCTTACAATACGAATACTTCAAATTTGCAGCATATAGTCAGTAACCAAGAAACAAAGTTCAAATTGCATGAGTTACCATAAGAATATATAGTGTGCATATAAAATGATATAGACTCACTGTTACACAAAAAAAAAGTCTGAGAAATTATGGGCATACCTAAGGCATGTGCAGTTATTATGCTTGGAAGGTTCTGAAGAAAAATCTCGCCCTCAAGCAAATCTGAAAGCAAGATATTATAATCAATCTCACAACTGCAAAAAGAAGTTGCTATTTACAGAAAATCCAAAATCACTTGGAGTATATTCTTGTGTATAATGTTTCCTTTTCTTTCTTTCATTTTCAGAAAACCACTGTGCAAAAAGACAATAGGCAACACTGAGAAAATCACTCATGGAGATGACAAGTGTACGAAGTGTTTCCTTTGTCATAAATAAAGATACTTTAAACAATCAGAGAAGACCTGTTAAGTACACTGATAACAACAAAGTTTTAACTTAATGGACTTCCCCATGGCTCATTCCTTCTGCATCCCTAATAGCTCTAGACTACTAAAACATTCCATTTTCTTTATACAAGGGAAGTGGCAATAGCATCTACCCAAGCGCTACCTACAGGAAGATAGTGATTTGCAATATTGTCGGACTCTAACCAATTGAGTTGAAAATTTGCAAATATGGCATCCCTCCAAAGAGCCTTACCTTCTTAAAGTGACCAAAGCCTTTAATGTCTCTGTCTAGAAATAGAAACTTAAATTGTTTGGTGACTGTGACCAGAAATCATCAAGTACACTGCTTTTTGACAACTAATGGGACCAATTCACCCCTTCTCCATTCTCAGGAAAATAAATAAGCAACTGACTATCATGATAAAACATATTTAGAGAGAGCTTGGAAGGGTCTCTAACGGCAAAATATCATTCATGTAGAATCAATCCCGGGTCTAACCAGAAATTTGGTTTTAATTTGCCTTCCAAAATGGCGAGAAAATTTCTCCACATTCTAATCACTGCAATTTAGAAAGGCAAAAAAACTAAAGCTTCTAATACGAAATTAGTAAAATCACACGGAAATAAACTCTCTTTTCTACTCTTCATGATAAATGGATGAATTCTAATCAGTCATCACAAAGGAGGTGCATCAACTGTTACTATACTCTAAAAAGTAAAATCTATGCACCAAACGAACAAAAAAACACCATATTAGCATACTATACTTCTGTTCTTTCTGATTCTCACAGACATCTTACATCACTTCCGTCGTCGTGAACTTGAGTATG
>NW_026028594.1:0-730 GCF_019186545.1 Solanum stenotomum | reverse complement strand
CTGAACACATTTATAAAATATATTGGCCAAAGTTAAATTTTGATAAAAATTTTGGCCAAAATTTATAAGTTAAAACACCTAATGGCACACATTAAAAATGAAAGCCTCAAAACCTGAACCAACCATCCTATTAGATAAAAAATGACCTTTGGAGTTAATTACACTAACGAAATTCTCATTTGAGCACATTCACAAAAATATTGACCAAAGTTAATTTTTGACCAAAACATATGATTTAAAACACCTAACGGCACAAACAAAAAATGGAAGCCTCAAAACTTGAACCAACCTTCCTGTTAGATTAAAAATGACCTTTCGAAGCTAATGACAATGACAAAGTTCTAATCTGAGCACGTTTACCAAAAATATTGACCAAAGTCAAGTTTTGGCTAAAATTTTAAAGTTAAAACGTCTAACGACACAAACTGAATATGAAAGCCTCAATACTAGACGCCGATTTACCAAAAAATTTAACTTCAATTGGTAAATTTACTAACTATTCAAATATAAGTTAGTAATTAATAATTTACCAATAAATTTTATCACAGTTGGTAATAGTTACTACTCAACTAAACATTCATATGTAATATTACCAACTAATAATTAATATGTTGGTAAATTTTACAAATGGATTAATGAACGGTTGGTATATTACCAACTATTTTAATGATGTTAGTAATTTACTAAATACAATCTTTATTTGTTGGCAAAATTTCCAACTAATTGGATA
>NW_026028593.1:0-210 GCF_019186545.1 Solanum stenotomum | reverse complement strand
AAAGTCAACTTTTCAAGTTATAAAAATATCCAAAACAGGAGAACGGGCCTAAAACCCAAACGAACGACCAGGCGACCGAACAGTCAGTGCCAGCAAGTCATAAATGACTTGGGGTCGCTACAGGAACGCTCTAAACGATGAAATGAATTCTTTAATTTAAAAATGACCTGGAGGGTCATTACAAGACACTTGTAAATATACTAGTCTTAT
>NW_026028592.1:0-4937 GCF_019186545.1 Solanum stenotomum | reverse complement strand
CCGATTTGTCTTTCCACCAAAGAAAGAAACTTATGCATGATGTGAAGAAATTCTTTTGGGATGAACCTTATTTGTATCGTAGTTGCGCTGATGGGATTATTCGTCGCTGTGTGCCTGAGGTTGAAATGCTGAGTGTACTTGAAGCATGCCATTCATCACCCGTTGGTGGGCATCATACTGGTATTCGGACTGCACATAAGATTTTGCAGTGTGGGTACTATTGGCCTACCATCCTCCAAGATGCTCATGATTTCGCCAAGTCTTGTGATCGGTGCCAAAGAGATGGAGGGATTTCAAAGAGGCAAGAGCTCCCTATGAACCCCATATTGGTGATCGAATTATTTGATGTATGGGGGATTGATTTTATAGGCCCATTTGTGAGTTCATATGGGATGAAGTATATTCTGGTCGCGGTTGATTATGTATCGAAGTGGGTGGAAGCAGTAGCACTCCCCAACAACGAAGGTAAAAGTGTCACCGCATTCCTGAAAAAGAATATCTTCTCCAGATTTGGTACACCAAGGGCTGTTATTAGCGATGAAGGCTCTCACTTTTGTAACAAGTTGTTCAAAACACTACTTGAAAAATATGGTGTCCGTCACAATGTAGCCACTCCTTATCATCCACAGATTGGCGGTCAAGTTGAGGTGTCCAATAGAGAAATAAAGCAGATATTGGCGAAGACTGTGAACGCCAATCGAACTGATTGGTCAAGGAAGCTTGATGATGCTCTATGGGCATATCGCACTGCATACAAGACCCCCATAGGTATGTCGCCTTACCAACTTGTATATGGGAAGTCTTGTCATTTACCAGTAGAGTTAGAGCACAAAGCAATGTGCGCAATGAAGAAGTTAAATTTGGATTTGGGCACTGCATCTAATCAAAGGATGAACGACTTGAACGTGCTTGATGAGTTTCGCCTCAAAGCGTATGAAAGTTCAGCCTTATACAAAGAGAAGATGAAGAGGTATCATGATCAAAGAATTGAAAAACGAGAATTTGTGGTTGGCGATCGTGTGCTGCTATTCAACTCTAGGTTGCGCTTGTTTCCAGGAAAACTCAAGTCCAAATGGACTGGGCCATTTTTGCTCACAAACTGCTCTCGCATGGAGCGGTTGAGCTTGAAAATAAGGATGGAACAAGGTTTGTGGTGAACGGGCAAAGGATAAAGATCTATCTGGGAAATGCTGAAACTGTGCAAGAAGTGATTGAGGCCTGCAATCTTGATGAAGTCTGAATAATCAAGATACCTGCGTCGTGCCACGACGTTAAATCAAGCGCTGCTTGGGAGGCAACCCAAGATGTAAAATCTAGCCAACAATAGGGTTCTGTTTTACATTATGTAGTTTAGCTTTCTTTGATTACTTGCGTTTTTGTATCAATGTAGGTAGGGGTTTCAGTATTTTAGTTCTTAGTGTTGGCTAGAAGTAATATAGGGTCCGTGTCTAAAAAGTGTCCAGAAAATGTAAAAAAATAGCCTATTGGTTGCTTCATGTGCAGGTACACCATGCAAGAAATCTGCAGAAAATGGTCTGGTGCAGAGGTCTACGGACCTCATCGACGGTCCGTCGATCTATCCACGGACCGTCAATGGTATCCGTAGATCCCAGGTAAGTCCCTAACATTGTCTTAGTGTAATTGTGATCTACGGTCATGATCTACGGACCGTAGATAGACTCACGGACCGTAGACGGGGTCTCGTGAGTCCACACCTTACAGTTAACTGACCCGACCCGGACCACCATTACTTAAAACCCCCATTGTTTCAAATCATTTCCCTTCCCTCCATTACTCCCACAACCGTTTCTCCCACTCTTTAAACTCCCCAAATCACTCCATAATCACCACATAATATCCTCCCTTCCATATATTCCCAACACCCTTTCCATACCATAATCAACCCACTCCATAATCTGATAAAAAGGGTACGGTGTTTGGTCAGTGACGAAAAGGTGACTCCTTGGTCTTGCTAAATCATAGTACCATCACGCAATCACCCCACTCCTTGTTGCTTGTAAGGTAATAGACTTTCTCTTCACTTTGAATTTCAATTCATAGATTGAATATAGAGGGTCGGGAGTGGGTCTTGACCTTGGGTAATTGTTAGATGATATTGCATGATAAACTTGAGTAGTACAATGCCCTTGGAATGATAGATAGTGATTGTATAGCTTTAATTGTGATGTGAGTTTATGTAATCGTAAATACTATATGCTAGTTTCGACTTAGGGTTCCACATCTAGTCTAAATTGTTGGGCATAATAATCGGTAGGAATCTTAAGAATGACGAACTAGCATATTTCAATTGTGTATATGCATGACTAGGTTGTGTTAATGTTGAAACCAAATGCCAAAAATGTATGATACCTGGCATTGATTGCTTCCACGATACCCCGTCTACGGACCGTAGATGGGGTTCGTCATTTGATGCACCTGCAAATTTTCACAAACTGTAAAACCACGGATGTGGACTACGGTCCGTAGATCCATCTACGGATCGTTCTGCACTTCCGTGGTTTTCATCTGCGACCTATATTTCAGGCACCCTGATCCACGGAAGAGATCCACGGACCGTAGATCAGTCTACGGACCGTAGGTCTTCTCCGTGGATGACTTCTGTAGCATCTGTCAAATTTTTTTTTTGGACATAGTTTGGGTCGTTACCGACTCTAAATGAGTTCTTTTGCTGCATATGGTTAGTTTTGGCACTAATGACGTTCCTGCAGGTACGATGGCACCCAAGAAGATGGTCACCTACTCGAAACGGGCAAGTCTAAATCAGTTGCCCCTAGCTTACGGTTGATTGATGAAGACACCGAGAACGACTCTGACCCCGCATATGTGCCTCTAAACCCTAGGGCCTCTCGCGCAGCACCCACGAGCACCACCCGGAAGGTCATCCCCGACGTAGTCACTGTCTCCCAGTCTGATGAGGAGCACACACTGATCGGGTCACCAACTGGGGCTGCTTCCAGTTCGGAAGGTCCTATGTTCGGCTCCGAGTCTACCCATGCATCAGGCTCCCTGATATACCGTGAGTTTACGGTATTTCTAATACATTTCACTTACAAGTTGTGTGTGTCTAGGGCCTTTTTATATTGGTTTTTATGTATTTTATCATGTTTTGCAGGAAAGGTGTTCAGGCGCGGAAGTTTAGAGACAGCTGAAGGAAATGCAGAAAAAGGCATCCACGGAGGTCATCTACGGACCGTAGGTCCATTCACGGTCCGTAGGTGATGACCATAAATCAGCAGGAATGTGTTGAGGAGAAATCAGGGAAATCTGACCAAGTGTGGAACCACGGTGCCCATTGCCGGTCCGTAGATTTATCTACGGACCGTACTGTTGATCCGTAGAGTGAGACTGCGAGGGTTCCAGTACCTGATTTTTGAAGATGCTAAGTATGGAGCTACGGAAGGGATTGACGGACCGTAGGTCGATCTACGGTCCGTGCTGCTAGTCCGCCGTTTGCTTCAGAGAAGCTGATTGTTGGATGCTGAAATATTTTCTAAGTCCCGAGTGACGGAAGGGACTTACGGACCGTAGATCAATCGACGGTCCGTAAGTCAGTCTCGTGGATCGAAGACGCGTACCTGAACAAAACTTTCCTTAATTTGTTTCCTTTTTTATTTAGGATTTGTTTTCTATAAATAGGACATGTAAACCTCGTTTTTGGGGGTTAGACACTATTATTCTATTTTTGCTTTGTAACTTTGGAGATTAATTTGCAACCCTAGCAATTATTGATTTCCCAAGTTCGTTTTGAAGATTTTGGCTTTGCAATTCAAGTTAATTTTCTGGGTTTATTATTCTCTTTACGTAAGTTCATGATTTCTCCATCTACAATTATGAATTGTGTTCTTGCTAATATGAGTAACTAAATCCACAACTAGGGTTGTGGGAACCATGATCGATTAACAAAGTATGAATAGTAAATAAGCAATTCTTGACTAGTATTTTGCATGCATTGATAATTCTTTCGTTTAGAAGTCTTTTTAACGGTGGCCAACGTTAGAACTCGCCTTGTTACTACTTGCCGGACCAAGGAGGTAATTAACAAGAAAAGAATTATCAACATAGATTTAGTGTGATATTATCTAATAGGCT
Organism: Solanum stenotomum; assembly: GCF_019186545.1. Classification (NCBI taxonomy): domain Eukaryota; kingdom Viridiplantae; phylum Streptophyta; class Magnoliopsida; order Solanales; family Solanaceae; genus Solanum; species Solanum stenotomum. Next base: position 827 of record NW_026028592.1, on the reverse strand, counting down.
AGTGTCGATTGGTGCGAAGTAATAACTAAGCCAAACATCGATTATGATGTCTAATATGAGGTAAAGGTAAGGGTTAGTAAATTATACACACGTAGCCGGACCAAGGTGCGGGGTGAAATTCTCTAGATGCTGGACCAAGGATTTAGAGATACCTAACTTATCACTTTTCATGTAATACACTAGAAAAAGATTGCTATTACTAGGATTACTACGTTATGAGATTAAGGGGAACACGTATACCCTAGTTATTTCTCTTGTCTTGATAACAACCAAAGTTGAGTTTAATTATTGATTACAATATTACTTGTTACTATTTGTTTTACACAAGCACAAACCCCCCTTTTTATTACCTGTTTCTGGAAATAATTTGACTAATCGAAAATAGTTGTCGGTTAAAAGTAAAGTCTAAACCATTTTCCTCGTGGGATCGATCCCAACCTACAAGTTGGGTTCTTTACTTGATAACGATCGCTTATGCTTCTGAAAGGAGGTGTAATTTGAGCGTATCACTCCCAAGCATCACAATCAGAGTCTGTCCATGCTACAGGGTCCAACGCCAAATCGTCCACAGGATCTGGAGAGAATGACCAAGTAGCCTCGTCTGATGAGGCAACTAGTTCATAGGCCATTCCTGCACCAAGGAATGATGAACCCGCTCCGGTAGCAGGGGAGCTGAATAGGTGGTGTGTCGAGGGTCAATGGCAGATCTATCGGGATGCAAAGATGGTGAATGACAAACAGAAAATGGCCCGATTAATACAAGAGGAGCGCAGAGTCCTCACAGGGAGCTTGCATACTATGCCAGATATTCACCGGCTTTTCAAACT
>NW_026028591.1:0-846 GCF_019186545.1 Solanum stenotomum | reverse complement strand
AAAGGGTTGTGACTTCTGTGAAAGGTCATGACTTTTTAGATAAGATACAAAAAAACACTTGTTCATACTATCCTTTGTTTACTATAAATAGAGGGACTTCCTCTCATTTTTCTTTCATCCTCTCCTCACACTTGGTAATCTTACTCTTCAATCATCATTATTCACATATTTTCTATATTTGAATTTGAATTGTCACATTGAAGTTTCTTCATGTGTTTCTATAGATAAATTTTTTTCTTTTCCATTTTGCATGACTTTGAATTTAAAGTTTCACGATTTGATAAATTTTTCCAGCTAATTTGCATGTTATTTCTCAATTTTAGGTTTGGATATACTTTGTTGATGAACTTTTCTTTAAATTTAAGTATTTTATTTGCATGTGTCTTCAAAAAGAATTGGGAAGCATTGTATTTCTCTCTTCAACATTTGTCTTCAAAAAGAGTTAGGAAGCATTGTATTTCTCTCTTCAATTTCTTTTTCTTTTTTTAAATTTAAAAGTTCATTAATCATGATGTGCAAAAAATTACAATTTGAGCTTGACATCCCAAACGTTGTACATGATCATAGACATAAAACTAACACTCTGATCCCACGCAAAATGAGTGATAATTGGTATTTTCTCTTATGTATTTGCATTTTCAGAAATTTTTGTTTCAGGGATATCTTGCATTTAATTAAGATTTTAGAAGAACAATGTGTGAAAATAATTTTTAGTTTGATATAAGTGAAGATTATGGTACTTCTTACTTTAGTCCAATTTGATTTAATTTAATTTTTCTTTCTTAGTCCATATTTGTTCTCCTAAACTATATTGCCCCTTTTTCTCCTTCAATTTTTCAGGTTTGC
>NW_026028590.1:0-889 GCF_019186545.1 Solanum stenotomum | reverse complement strand
TCAATTGGGTGTTCTGTATAATGAACAACACTTGTGAATTTAGACTTAAAAACCAATATATAATTAACCTCTAAAAATACCCAAAACACCCCTACTTAAATAGGACTTAAAAGGAAAGTCCCAAAACTCCTTATTTAAATGGTCCCCATCAGGGACCACGGCCAACATTCACGGACCGTGAAAGTGCACCACGGGCCGTGGTACTGCCTGTGGTGTTGGAGGCAGTGGCTCCCCTTTTGTGCACAAGCCAACACTTGGCCAAGGCAAGACCACAGAGCCTCCCACGATCCGTGGTCATAACCACGGTCCGTGGTGATGGTCTTGGTCATGACTTGGCCTTGTGGAGGCAAGGCCTTCAAGCCTTGGTGTCAAGTGATATTCACGAGCCACCCCTAACCCTCTTCAAGTGCACCACGGCCCGTAGTGGTGCCCGTGGTTCCTTGGGCAGTAGCTACCCTAACAACCCCCAACTCCCTAAAAGCTAAGAAAACTCCATGCCCACTATCACGAGCCGTGACGTGGACCACGACTCGTGGTCCCTCTCGTGAAGGATTACGCAGTGTCTAGGACACTTGGAGGTCCCTCTCCCTCGACCAAGGAAACTCCATGAAGCCTCCCACGGTCCGTGGTCATGACCACGAGCCGTGGTAATGGCTGTGGAGTTTGAGGCAGTCGCTCTAAATTTGGGGCAGCCTTGGCCTTAGGCCTTGTCTTGCCCCTTTTGTTTGCCACTCCTCCCTTAGGCCTTAACTCATAGACCACCATAGCACACCCAGATGGTTTACTAACTTAGGGGAATTCATTTTATACATCATTGACACTACGTTTAAGCTCTAGTTCAACCTACGAAATTTCTGGGGAGTTACAATATCCCCCTTTAGGAACATTC
>NW_026028589.1:0-1641 GCF_019186545.1 Solanum stenotomum | reverse complement strand
CCTCTCTGAAGTTTGAGGTCTGGCGCTCAGCGCCTCTAAGAGCGCCAAGAGCGCCAAGTCTTCTCATTCCTTCCCCACTTTCTTATGCATGTTCCTAGGTATTGTACCTATGTTCCCAAGTTGTTTCCAACACCCCAAGGTATGTTTAAACGTCAAGAACTCATCCGTAACACGTGATCAAATACCTTGAATTCATGCTTCCAATTCAAGGAGAGTTAGTTTCCAAGTCAAGTGAAGTTAAGAGTTGAGTTAAAAGTTAAAGAAGGGAGTCAAAGCAAGTCTTTAAAGCTTTCCAAGAGTCTTTGTTGAATGTTTTAACTTCATTTTAAGGCTCGAGTTTCAAGTTAAGTCAGGTTTCAAGTTAAGTCAAGTTTCAAGTTAAGTTAAGTTTCAAGTTGAGTAAAGAGTTTAAAGTTGAGTTCATTCTCAAAAGTATTAGGGAACTATGTATTCCCAAAGAAATTTCTAAATGTTTTTACATTTGAGTAATTCAAGGAACTATGTTTCCAAGAGAGCCTTAGGGCTAGTTTTTAAGAAAATGGAACTTCGTTTCCAAGTGAGCCTTCGGGCAAAGTTTTGAGTAATTATCTCAAATAAAGAAAGATGTGTTTAAAACACTTATGAGCTAAGTATTTTTGGGAGTAGTCTTGAGCACCGAATTGGGGACATGAGTTCATATAAACTCCACTCTCCATAAGAACCATACGCCAACGTGGGAGTTAACGGGTCATACTTTTTAGATGAATCCGTAAAGTTAAGCTAGTGGATCCACTTGGTAAAGTTAGCTTCCTATATCACGGCAAGGTATAGGATGGTCCTTGGGCAACGTGAGGTAAAACGTTGTGTCACCACTAGGGCTCATAATGGTGATTGTCGGTTCAAGAGTCTCCCACAAAAGTTATATTACTTTTATACAAGTAAAGTTGAGTTTGTTATTGTTTTATCTTTAACGAGCTAAGTGGTTTACACTATTTTACAAGCTTTATATATCGCATGTGTCTTATTGCTTTATATATTGAGTTCAGTTATTCATAAGTTGAACAGAGCCGAGGTAAGAGTTCCTTTGTACTCTTTCTCAAGCTTAAGTTGTGGTTTAGCTTTCCAGCTCGCATACTCGTACATTCCATGTACTGATGCCAGTTGGCCTGCATCTTATTATGATGCAGACACAGGTACCCAGGACCAGCATCCGGTTCGCCGTTGATCCAGTTGAGTACTTCAGAGTCAGTGGTGAGCCTCTTTGCATTTTAGAGGACTCAGTTATTTTGTTCTCTCAAGTTTTGTTTTATTAGGATATCGTGGGGTCTGTCCCAACATCCATCTCAGTATTTTAGAGGCTTCATAGACAGTCAGTCAGTTGGTTTGGAGTCTCCCATCTATGTATATATGTAAATATTCTATTTTGAGACTCGAGTTGCCTTTTTGGCCAGATTTTATTTCAGTCAGGTTGTTTTAAAACCTTGCATTGCATTGAGTTTTCCACTGAGTTAAGAAAGTCAGGCCAAGGGTTCGCTTGGGGGCCAACAATGGTCTTCAAATGCCAGTCCCGCCCAGGGTGTAGGCTCGGGGCGTGACACAATAAGTACAATCTCACCATTTGAGAATCGTTTTTAGGCATTTAGGGGCCAAATAACAGGATTA
>NW_026028588.1:0-706 GCF_019186545.1 Solanum stenotomum | reverse complement strand
TGTAAGTAATTGTTTAAGTATTTGAGAATGGACTGGTGAGAAATTGGAGAAATATATAGGATCAAAATATCCAATAAATGATAAAAATGCTTACACAAATAAGGTAAAATGTTAAATGTATTGATTATGGTCAATGGGTGATTATTTATATTCCTTAAAAGAACGACTCATCTTTGACCTGGTTTTTTTAAACTCCAAATGCAACATTTTCCCGCTTCCAGTTATTTTTATCTATTTTCCTTATTAGAGTTAAATAATATTTTATAATCTCAATTAAGATTTCTTACTTTCTTCTTTTATTAGTTTTCCTTTTTTAAACAACTCTGACTTATTTTATATTATGTTTATTTTTTATCAAAGGAACATATCATTTAATATTACTATAGATCATCCTTATCTATAAAGATTAGCATGAATTCAAATGGATATATGAAAAACAAGCAATTCTAGATAAGCATAGTTTAATCTATATATGTTCAAATGCACGTAACACAATTAACCTCAAAGAATCAATTTTCATCACAATCTCAAATTTGTATCCCGTTTGTAACTTATAAGTAATTAGTTATTCTCGTAAGTTGAAAGAATAAAAGTTATCATTCGTCTAAATAATATGTCATTTACATCAATTAATGTCACGACTCGATTTCTTGAGTCATGATGACACCTACTATAAACCACTTGTAGATAAGAATATTGGTAACTC
>NW_026028587.1:0-615 GCF_019186545.1 Solanum stenotomum | reverse complement strand
ACGCATCCACAACATTACCCCCTCTTACATTGAAAGAGCTTGTCCTCAAGCTCGAATTTCACGGCAATCATCAACTTATCCAATTCCAGACCTAGCTTGAAGTTGACATTGATAAATTTTGACTCTATTAGTTTGCTGAAGCATGACTAATTTGCCCATCAGGTTGCTACTTTCATGAGGTCCAAATCGCTCAAAATATTGCTCACAATGATGTGCCCAAATTAATGGGTTGTTGATGTTGTTAGAAGTAGGAAAATTCATCTTTGCATAACTTATCAAAGGTGAATTACCACTTGTTGGATGATTCTTATCGGCTAGTTGAATACGTGGTATATTGCCTTTAGTAGCAGGAATTGTTGATCTACCAGTTGTCTGGGCGCTATATGACACAGGTCTATGGGTTACTAGTTTTGTGGAGCCAACTCCCAATCTAGACAATTGTTCTTGGATGACTTGGATAATTTTTTTGCTGAGGCGTTGTTCCATTGCTGCAATTTTAGAGTCTATTAGGGTTTCTGTAATGGCACGTTCTTCTCTAAATCTAGAATTGATCTCATCGCCCATTGTGTTAGGCTTTGATACCAAATTGTTACGAATCTTTAGGGAAGGATCGAT
>NW_026028586.1:0-686 GCF_019186545.1 Solanum stenotomum | reverse complement strand
AACGTAAACGGTTACGTTTTTCTAAGCAATCATAAATTCATCACAAACAATGGTAGATAATAATAACATGCGACTCAGAAAACTTCATATTATTGGAATCAAATTTCGTACGAGCATTCCAACTACATTATGCTAGAATTTAGAGTTACCTCGTTGCGAAAATTAATACCACAAAAAACAACTGCTACGATCTACTGATTTCCAAAGTTAATAGCTAATATTAACTTTAAAGAGCCACGAATCCGAAACCTTGAGTGAAACCTTGAACGCTGACTTAATTTTCAAAATAAAACTCACTTTTTGTTATCTTTTTTTTTTCTCTCTGTGTTTTTGTGTGTATGCGTATTCCTTTTTTCTTTACTGAGAGTATGTTTTTATAATAGTTTGGGGTGTGAGTCTGGTGCTAATTAAAAGGAACGTGATGGAGTAGGAATAGGATTTAATTTAAAATTTAGTTGAGAATTTTAGGATTGAGATAAAGGAAGAAAATTAGTAATATGATATTTAACAAACAAATAATAAAAAAAATAATTAAAAAAAAAAGAAAGAATGAACGAAGAGAAAAGAAAGAAAGAAATAATAATAATAATAATTAAAAAAAAACTTGTAAAAGATCGTGCAAGAACAAAAAAAAATAAAAAAAAATAAAAAATAAAATAAACTAAATGGGAGGAGGATTTTTGGCA
>NW_026028585.1:0-3782 GCF_019186545.1 Solanum stenotomum | reverse complement strand
CTGTAATCTGTAATCTGCAATCTGGAATCAGGAACTGTAATATGCAATCTGGAACTCAAAAAATCTGCAGTCTGCAATCAGGAACTTCTTGCCTCTTCTATAACTGCTGCAATCTGATTTGTTAAACATTTTAAATGTGTAGGAAAATGAAGGTGATCAAATTTGAAGGGTCGCCACAAGTCAATTTGATCTCATTGAAGTGGATGATGAAGAGTTTTTGAACTATTGTAAAAGTTTGAATACATTATATTTAATTTTGTGAAATATATTCATTGCTAGAAAATATTAAACTATTGTAAGAGTACTTTTTGAAATATTGTGTACACATATTTAGAATAGTGCTTTATAAGTATGTGTATGTACACAAGACATACTATGTTTTGAAGTTTATTGAAAATCTATATATTTGAATTACTTATAAGCCAATTTAATGATTAAGATAATTTATTGCAAAATAATATTGGTGTTTTTTAATTAGAAATTGTGGCATATAAATATTTTACAGCCAAAATGATATGGCCACACTTAAAAGTGTAGCAATAGGACTGTAAATTGTGGTATGCACATGGGCAAGGACTACACTTCAAAGTGTTGTCATACATTAGATAGAAAAGGCAATACTTTAAAATTGTTGTCATACATTAGATAGAAAAGGCAACACTTACAAATCGTGGGCAATAAGGAAGCTAAGGCCACGCTTAGAAGTGTAGTTGTATGAGATAGAAATGTTGCTATTTGAGGTACATAAAAGCGTTGCCATTTTGCCTTTTAGGCAATGCTTTTAAGCGTAGCTGATAAGGCAACACTTGAAAAGTGTTGCCTAAACTCTAAGGTAACGCTACTTTCGGGCACCCCTGGAAAAGTGTTGCTTAAAGTCCAAAAGTGTAGCCTTTTATCAAAGGCCACACTTTTTGCTAGTTTAGGCTACACTTTACTGGGGTGGCCGTAAGCCTAAAATGGTGTAGTGATAAGTTGGCCTAGTTAGGTGTTCAACTAGTGGATTCTACCAAGGGTGGAGTCATGGTCCATAATGGTTCCTAATTGTCCTTTGTAATAGACATGAAGTCCAAACAATACCTTGATCCCATATTAATGGAGTAGAAAGAATCGGTAGTCAACAAGTCCGTTGAGGCTTTATCCCATGGGGGAGATGCTGTGCTTAGGTACCAAGGTCGTTTATGTGTTTCAGATGTTGATGGCTTGAGAGAGCAAATTTTATAAGAGGCTCATTGTTCGCGGTATTCTATTCATCCGGGAGCCACCAAGATGTACCGTGATCTACGGGAAGTCTATGGGTTGACTGGCATGAAAAAGGATATAGGGGGTTTTGTGGCCAACTTTTTGAATTGTCAACAAGTTAAGGTCGTACACCTAAAACCGGGAGGTTTGTCCCAATATATAGATATTCCTACTTGGAAGTGGGAGGATGTGAATCTGGACTTTGTTGTGGGTTTGCCTCGTACTCGAAGGCAACATGATTTTATTTGGGATATTGTGGATAGGATGAAAAAATCAACCCACGTTATTCCCATCAAGGTTTCTTATTCGGCGGAAGACTATGCNTTGTTGTGGGTTTGCCTCGTACTCGAAGGCAACATGATTTTATTTGGGATATTGTGGATAGGATGAAAAAATCAGCCCATGTTATTCCCGTCAAGGTTTCTTATTCGGCGGAAGACTATGCCAAATTATAGATCAAGAAACTAGTGAAGTTGCATGGGGTTCCCTTGTTTATTAGTTTGGATCGGGGTACTCAATTTAATTCACACTTTTGGAAGGCATTCCAAAAAGGGCTTGGTACCAATGCTAAGCTTAGTACCGTTTTCCACCCTCAAACGGATGGTAAAGTACAACGCACCATTCAAACCTTAGAGGACATGTTGAGGGTATGTGTTATTGATTTCAAGGGTAATTGGGATGACCATCTAGAATTGATAGAGTTTGCCTACAATAATAGATACTATTCAAGTATTTCTATGGCTCCTTTTGAAGCATTGTATGGTAGGAGGTGTAGATCTCTGGTTGGTTGGTTTGAGGTAGGTGAATTTGCTCTAATTGGTCCCAAACTAGTTTATGAGGACATTGAAAAAGTTTGACTCATAAGAGAGAGGTTGAAGACGGCCTAAAGTCGGCAAAAGTTATATGCCGATGTTAGAAGGAGCGATCTAGAATTTGAAATTGGTGATTGGGTCTACTTGAACATCTCACCTATGAAAGGTGGGATAAGGTTTGGTAAGAAGAGGAAGCTTAGTCCCCGGTATGTATGGCCATACCAAATCGTGAAATGTATTGGGAAAGTTGCATATGAGTTAGACTTACCAAATGAGTTGGCTTCAGTTCACCCGGTGTTTCATGTTTCCATGCTTAAGAAGTGCATTGGGATTCGGTATCCATCATTTCTTTAGAGGGTTTAGGAGTTGATGAGAGTCTATCCTATGAGGAAGCTCCGGTGGAAATTTTGGACCGGCAAGTGAAAAAGTTGAGAAACAAGGAAGTAGCTTCCGTTAAGGTTTTATGGAGGAATCATTTAGTTGAGGGTGATACATGGGAGATCGAGCCGATATGAAGTTCCGCTATCCTCATATTTTTCCTTCTACTCCTATTGAAGCTTGAGGTAAGTAGTTCCTCTTGAGTTTTAGTGTTTTGCGGAGCCGTGTATCTTGTATGAGTTTTTCATGATTTCCTTATGCCATGCATGTTCTTGATGAAATTTATGTTTATTAAGAAGATGAGTTTTATGATTTATGTGTACCTCATGTTGATTGTGCATTTAGTACGATGATGGCATATTTTAATTCATGAGGTGATTTGATGAACATGCTTTGTTGTGCCTGTGATGAAATAGCATATTGGCTCCATGATGTTGTAATTAGCTTTCTTTTAATTGGAGAAGGTAGTTCCTCCTATGAACATGATAAATGTTGTATAGCATGCATATTGGGTTGGTAGATGTAGTTCTTACTCCCTTGTGTTTCATGTACCATGTCTTGAGATGGAGTTGAACTTTCCTCCTTCGAAATAATGCATGAAGTGAATAGTGCATTTTTGGGTTTGCACATTGTCGATGTTTCATGCATGATGGGCTACTAGTCTTGAGTTTCTAAAGTAGGTTGGTGTCTAGATCATCATTCGAGGACGAATGTTTCCAAGAGGGAGATAATGTAACACTCTGGAAAACTAATGAACAAAGCTAGAGCCTAATATGTAAACTAGTTGCCTAAATGGGGTTGAACGTAAAGATTAGAGTCTTAAAATAAACTCCCTAAGTTAGTACAAGTGTATTAGGACCTAAACGTCAGGGTATGACCCCCAAGGACCAACCAAGGGTCTTTGAGGAGTGCCTTGGTTTGTGATACGCTCAAATTACACCTCCCTAAAGAAGTATAAGCGATCGATATCAAGTAAAGAACCCAACTTGTAGGTTGGGGTCGATCCCACGAGGAAAATGGTTTAGACTTTTCTTTGACCAACAATTATATTCAATTAGCCAAAGTACTTCCAGAACAAGAAATAAAAGGGGGGGGGGGGTTGTGAAACAAATTGGAAGAATTTAGTAAGTAATCAATAAAGAAAAGTCAATTTCGGTTGTTATCAAGATGAGAAAATTAACTAGGGTGGATGTGTTCCCCACAAGCTCATAACGCAGTAATCCTAGTAATCGCAATCATTTCCGAGTGTATTACATGCAAAGTGATAAGTTAGGTATCTCTAAATCCTTGATCCGGCATCTAGAGAATTTCACCCCGCACCTTGATTCGGGTACGTGTGTATAATTTACTAAC
>NW_026028584.1:0-214 GCF_019186545.1 Solanum stenotomum | reverse complement strand
TGAAAGCTTTCATTGTCAATTGACCGACCAGAATATACTCCCTCCGTCTTTAATTACTTATCTAATTTTATTTTTTTACTTGTACCTTTTTCTCCAATTTTTTTATAAAACTTTTTGAAAATTTTAATTTTTAATTTATTCACTTCATACTCCCTCCATTTCATATTAATTGAAATGGTAAGGTGTGAAAAGAAGATTAAGACATAAATTAGGC
>NW_026028583.1:0-217 GCF_019186545.1 Solanum stenotomum | reverse complement strand
GTTTAGGACTTGGGTTTTAGATTAAGGAGTTTTTTTAGGGTTTTTAAGGTTTGTTTTCGGGATTTTTAGTTTTAGGGTTTTAAAGGTTTTTAGGGGTTAGGTTTTATTAGGATTTAGGATTTCTTAGAGTTTTGGGCTTTTTAGAGTTTCATAAGGCTTAGGGTTTGGGATTTTTTCCTAAGGTTTAGTATTTAATTTTCTTTGGATTTGAGTTTAA
>NW_026028582.1:0-702 GCF_019186545.1 Solanum stenotomum | reverse complement strand
AATTAATTATTTGGCTAAAATAATTTAATTTAACTGTAAATTGCAAAATTGAACTATTTTATAGTTAGGGCTATTTTAGGAGAAAAATATTTATCCAAGTGAAGTATTTTGTAAACTTATTTATTTTTTTTTTAAAGTCAAGTAAGAAACAAATAATTTAGTTAAGTGATTAGTTCAAAATAAGCGTCTTTTAGGGATTTGAAGATTTTAAAACTTTAAGATTAATAGCAAATAATGACGAGTAAATAAACACAACAAAGAAAGGAGGGAAAGAGATTTGGGCCCAAATCTGGTTTTCCTGTCCGCCTGGGCCAGTATTTTGGGCCCATTTTTTGTTTTGGGCCTTTGACCCAAATTTTGCCCATTTTTGTACCTGTCCTAGACTAAATTTTGAAATTTATTTCTTTGGGCCTTAGGCCCATCTTCCACCTGTCCTAAATTGCAACACGATAATAATAAAAGAAATGACAAGAGCTTAGGCCCAAAATAACAAAATACAATCTCTTATGAAGATCAGGCCTTCGGCCCAATCTTTTCAATCTTTTGATCTATTTCAAATTCTTTCATCTTCGGGACCTGTACGTCGATTTTAAATGGCCGGTAGACTCGAATAAAGGTGGAACATGGGCCTCCGTGGCCCAAGGAAAGATGCGAAGAGAGAATTTGCGAGGACGCAGACAAATTCCACATGCAAACAAAGAG
>NW_026028581.1:3515-4488 GCF_019186545.1 Solanum stenotomum | reverse complement strand
TTTACAAGAAGTTGGGTCTAGGGGATTCGAAGCCCACTGCAATGCGGTTACTGATGGCTGATCGGACTGTGAAGAGGCCCATAGGTGTGCTCCATGATGTGCTAGTGAAAGTAGAGTCTTTCATCTTTCCGGCGGATTTTGTGATCCTTGACTGTGAGATTGATTTTGAGGTTCCCATCATCCTTGGGAGACCATTTCTTGCCACAGGGCGTGCGCTGGTTGATATGGAAAAGGGACAGATGAAGTTCAGACTGAACAATGAAGAAGCAACTTTCAATATCTGTAGATCCATGAAGCAGAATAGTTTGCTACAAACAGTAACTGCTATAACTTACAGAGTGGAGAGTGGGTCAGAATTGCAAATTGAAGAGCGATTAGGTGTTGAGGCACTAGCAGCAGTCATGATGAATTTTGGTAGTGATGGTATTGAAGAATATGATGAGTTGGTAGCCGCACTTGATAAGTGTGAATACCGCTCCAAACCAAAGAAGTATGAGCTAGACATGAAGAATCGCGAGTCCCCACCCACAAGACCATCGATTGTGGAGGCACCGAAATTGGAGCTTAAAGCTCTACCACCACACTTGAGGTATGTATATCTAAGCGAAGAGAATACTTTGCCGGTCATCATTGCAGCAGATTTGAATGCAAGGCAAGTAGAGTGTTTGGTGACTGTATTAAAGAAGTTCAAGCGAGCGATTGGGTGGACTATTGCAGATATTATTGGGATTCCCCCCGGTATCTGTTCTCACAAAATCCAACTCATACCAGATTATAAACCCAGTGTTGAGCACCAGAGAAGATTAAATCCACCGATACAAGAGGTAGTCAAAAAGGAGATCATCAAGTGGCTGGATGCGGGAGTTATTTATCCCATCTCAGATAGTAATTGGGTGTGTCCTGTGCAATGTGTACCTAAAAAAGGTGGTATGACTGTGGTTCCAAATGAAAGAAATGAGCTTGTTCCAATGAG
>NW_026028581.1:0-3120 GCF_019186545.1 Solanum stenotomum | reverse complement strand
GCTAAAGTCGAGGTAATAGAAAAGCTTCCACCACCTATCTCTGTAAAAGGTGTTAGAAGTTTTCTTGGGCATGCAGGTTTCTATAGGAGATTTATCAAAGATTTCTCAAAAATTGCACATCCCTTGTGCAAACTGCTCGAGAAGGAGAATAAGTTCTGCTTTAATGATGCTTGTCTTAGAGCATTTGGAGAGTTGAAGGAAAAGTTGGTTACAGCACCTATCATTATTTCACCAGATTGGGAACAACCGTTTGAGGTAATGTGTGATGCGAGTGGAGTGGCACTTGGTGTGGTATTGGGTCAAAGGCGTGAGAAAATTCTTCATCCTATTTACTATGCTAGCAAAGCTCTGAATGCGGCCCAGAGGAATTATACAGTGACCGAACAAGAACTTCTTGCAGTGGTTTTTGCATTCGAAAAATTTTGTTCCTACTTGCTTGGTACTAAGGTCATCGTGCATACTGACCATTCTGCATTGAAATATTTGATGGCGAAAAAGGATGCAAAACCACGATTGATCAGATGGGTATTGTTGCTGCAAGAGTTTGATTTTGTGGTAAAGGATAGAAAGGGAACCGAAAATCAAGTTGCCGACCACTTGTCCAGATTAGAGGAAGAGGCCATGCTAAAGCTTGGAGATAGGGCTGAAATTAATGATGCGTTTCCAGATGAACAGATATTGGCTGCTTCTAATGATTTGATTCCTTGGTTCGCAGACTTTGCTAATTATTTGGCAAGCGACATTGTGCCACCCGATTTGTCTTTTCACCAAAGAAAGAAATTTATGCATGATGTGAAGAAATTCTTTTGGGATGAACCTTATTTGTATCGTAGTTGTGTTGATGGGATTATTCGTCGCTGTGTGTCTGAGGTTGAAATGCTGAGTGTACTTGAAACATGTCATTCATCACCCGTTGGTGGACATCATAGTGGAAATCGGACTGCACATAAGATTTTGCAGTGTGGGTACTACTGGCCTACCATCCACCAAGATGCTCATGATTTCGCCAAGTCTTGTGATCGGTGCCAAAGAGATGGAGGAATTTCATGGAGACAAGAGCTCCATATGAATCCCATATTGGTGATCGAATTGTTTGATGTATGGGGCATTGATTTCATGGGGCCATTCGTGAGTTCATATGGGATGAAGTATATTCTGGTCGCGGTTGATTATGTATCGAAGTGGGTAGAAGCTGTAGCACTCCCCAACAACGAAGGTAAAAGTGTCACCGTATTCTTGAAAAAGAATATCTTCTCCAGATTTGGTACACCAAGGGCTATTATTAGCGATGGAGGCTCTCACTTTTGTAACAAGTTGTTCAAAACACTACTTGAGAAATATGGTGTCCGTCACAATGTAGCCATCCTTATCATCCACAAACTAGCGGTCAAGTTGAGGTGTCCAACAGAGAAATAAAGCAGATATTGGCGAAGACTGTGAACGCCAATCGAACTGATTGGTCAAGGAAGCTTGATGATGCTCTATGGGCATATCGCACTGCATACAAAACCCCCATAGGTATGTCGCCTAACCAACTTGTTTATGGGAAGTCTTGTCATTTACCAGTAGAGTTAGAGCACAAAACAATGTGGGCAATGAAGAAGTTAAATTTGGATTGGGGCACTGCTTCTAATCAAAGGATGAACGACTTGAACGTGCTTGATGAGTTTCACCTAAAAGCGTATGAAAGTTCAGCCTTATACAAAGAGAAGATGAAGAGGTATCATATTCAAAGAATTGAAAAGCGAGAATTTGTGGTTGGCGATCGTGTGCTGCTATTCAACTCTAGGTTGCGCTTGTTTCCAGGCAAACTCAAGTTCAAGTGGACTGGGCCATTTTTGCTCACAAAAGTGCTCTCGCATAGAGCGGTTGAGCTTGAAAATAAGGATGGAACAAGGTTTGTGGTGAATGGGCAAAGGATAAAGACCTATCTGGGAAATGTTGAAACTGTGCAAGAAGTGATTGAGGCCTGCAATCTTGATGAAGTCTGAATAATCAAAATACCTGCGTCGTGCCGCGACGTTAAATCAAGCGCTGCTTGGGAAGCAACCCAAGATGTAAAATCTAGCCAGCAATAGGGTTCTGTTTTACATTATGTAGTTAGTTTTCTTTGATTACTTGCAGTTTTGTATCAATGTAGGTAGGGGTTTCAGTATTTTAGGTCTTAGTGTTGGCTAGAAGTAATATAGGGTCCGTGTCTAAAAAGTGTCCAGAAAATGTAAAAAAAAAATAGCCTATTGGTTGCTTCATGTGCAGGTACACCATGCAAGAAATCTGCAGAAAATGGTCTAGTGCAGAGGTCTACGGACCCCATCGACGGTCCGTCGTTTGATCCACGGACCGTCAATGGTGTCCGTAGATCCCAGGTAAGTCCCTAATATTGTCTGAGTATAATTGTGATCTACGGTCCTGATCTACGGACCGTAGATCGACTCACGGACCGTAGACGGGGTCTCGTGAATCCACACCTTACAGTTGACTGACCCGACCCGGACCCCAATTACTTAAAACACCCATTGTTTCAAATCATTTCCATTCCCTCCATTGCTCCCACAACCGTTTCTCCCACTCTTTAAACTCCCCAAATCACTCCATAACCACCACATAATATCCTCCCTTCCATATATTCCCTAAACCCTTTCCATACCATAATCAACCCACTCCCTAATCTGATAAAAGAGTCCGGTGTTCGGTCAGTGACGAAAAGGTGAATCCTTGGTCTTGCTAAATCATATTACCATCACGCAATCACCCCACTCCTTGTTGCTTGTAAGGTAATAGACTTTCTCTTCACTTTGAATTTCAATTCATAGATTGAATATAGAGGGTCGGGAGTGGGTCTTGACCTTGGGTAATTGTTAGATGATATTGCATGATGAACTTGACTAATACAATGCCCTTGGAATGATAGATACTGATTGTATAGCTTTAATTGTGATTTGAGTTTATGTAATCGTAAATACTATATGCTAGCTTCGACTTAGGGTTTCACATCTAGTCCAAATTGTTGGGCATAATAATCGGTAGGAATCTTAAGAATGACGAACTAGCATGTTTCAATGGTGTTTATGCATGACTAGGTTGTGTTAATATTGAAACCATATGCCAAAAATGTATGAT
>NW_026028580.1:0-315 GCF_019186545.1 Solanum stenotomum | reverse complement strand
CCCTTAAGATAATTATACAACAATAATATATATATATATATATATATATATATATATAGAAACAAGCGATGAATTTCTTTTACTTAGTTGAAATTTCAAAAGTTAGTCGAAAGTAATTTTTAGTCAAATTGCCGATCAATCGCAAGTTAGCGGACATTTCGAGGGCCTAACACCTTTTTGGAAGGTACATTTAACTCGAACCCTTTTATTTTCAATTGATTTTATTTGTTTAAGTCTTTTGAAAATCTTAAATTTTTTTTTTGATTTTTACTAAAAAGTAAGTGGCCACTCTGTTTATTTTGAAAATTCGATTTC
>NW_026028579.1:0-842 GCF_019186545.1 Solanum stenotomum | reverse complement strand
TATATTACTAATAGCTTTGAGACATTTACTGCAAACGAAACCTTCATTCCTTATTGCCATGCCAACAAGTTAGTTTCATGTCGACTTGCGGATAGCGTATCATATATGGAAAGCAAGGAACTGGAAGCATTTTAAAGGAGTACAAATACAGTATACTGACATAGTGGAGGGAATAATTCGAGAACTTATAGTGAGGATAGAAATGTATAAGAATACAAAAAAAGTAAATAGGTGTAGGAGTTTTTGGCAGAAATTATGTAATTAGTTTGAGTTGATGAGGTCACTCCTCAAATACCTGTTAAGGTACTGAGGTTGGGATGCTCTTAGATTGTAAGTTTATTTGTTTGTTAATGGTAATATTCACATTGGTTGCCAAACAATCACAAAAATCAAAATTGTAACTGAAACTTGATAGCGAACATGGACTAACCCAGATAAAATTGTGGACAATATGAATTCGTGACATACTGAGATTGATTCATTTCATCGAATTTGCATAGTTCTAACCAACTATCAAACAACCTGTTAGTTTTTAAAATGGATAGAACTTAAACAGAGGTGCACAAAGTGGCAATCCGATGTAATTCCTACCAAGAAAATGCAACTCACAAACTTGGGCTGTTGAGTTGAGTTGTTAGCCCATGTAAAGCCCAATTAAGATGGCCCAACTATACATGAGTTTCACTTATGTTTTTTGGGCCTTTTTTGTTCTATTTCAATCTCTTACATTAGTAGCTCTTTCTTCTTCTTTTTTCCCACTTAGTTAAAGAAATAGCCATAATCTAGTCAACTTTATTAATTTCTTTTTGCAATAAACATTTAATAAATTGTAACTGGAAAGA
>NW_026028578.1:0-655 GCF_019186545.1 Solanum stenotomum | reverse complement strand
TCTCAACAATTATCTCCAACACGCCTCAATTTTGATGCTTTGCAATATGGGGAGATACGTGACAAAATGGAGAAGCCTAAGCTAGATGCAATACAACAAAAACTGCATGACTTGGAGAAGAAGGTGAATGGAAGACTAAACTCAAAACCTGCCCATGACCTGAGGTATGAAAAATTATGTCTGCACCCAAGAGTTGAATTGCCATCAGGATTTAAAATTCCAAAATTCAACATGTTCGACGGACGTGGAGACCCAATTGCACATCTCAAGGACTTCTACAGCAGATTAGTGGGCTTAGAAAATAATGAACCTCTCCTGATGAGGTTGTTTATTCAAAGTTTATCAGGAATAGCATTCACCTGGTACGCCAAGCAAGACTTTGACAAATGGCTCGCATGGGAAGACATGGCTCGAGACTTTGTGGAACAATACAAGTTTAACACTAAGATTGATCCTACATTGTTGGACTTGCTCGAAGTAAGGAAATTTAGTCATGAATCTTTTGAGGAATATGTCATACGATGGAGAATGGAAGCTTCCAAGATACGTCATCTACCGAATGAAGAAGAGTTGGTCCAAACTCTCATCAGATCACTTGATGGTGTATACTACAAGACTCTATATTTTGTAGGTATTCAAAGCTTCGACAGTCTAA
>NW_026028577.1:0-1607 GCF_019186545.1 Solanum stenotomum | reverse complement strand
TCCTATTTGCATCTTACATAAAATATTGCTTTGTGATCTTGTTGAGTTGAACATGGTCGATTTTGATGTTGTTCTTGGGATGGATTGGTTGCATGCATACTATGCTTCCATTGATTGTAGAACCCGTAGGGTCAAGTTTCAATTCCCAAGTGAACCCATTCTTGAGTGGGAAAGCCAAAATGTGGTATTCAAGGGTAGGTTCATCTCTTGCATTAAAGCCCGTAAGTTGATCTCTAAGGGGTGTCTCTATCACCTTGTGAGGGTTAAGGATGTGGAGTCCAAAACCCTTCCTATAGAGTCGGTTCCGATCGTAAATGAATTCCTTGATGTCTTTCCTAATGACCTTCCCGGTGTTCCTTCCGAAAGGGAAATAGATTTTGGCATAGACCTCCTCCCCGATACTCAACCCATTTCTATTCCCCCTTACCGTATGGCCCCGGCGGAGTTAAAGGAGTTGAAGGAACAATTGAAGGACTTGTTGGAGAAGGGTTTTATTAGGCCTAGCCAATCGCCATGGGGTGCACCGGTGTTGTTTGTGAAGAAGAAAGATGGGTCCCTTAGGATGTGTATTGATTACCGGCAACTCAATAGGGTCACCGTCAAGAATAAATATCCTCTTCCTAGGATTGATGATTTGTTTGACCAATTGCAAGAGGCTAGCCACTTCTCTAAGATTGATCTTCGGTCCGGGTATCATCAAGTGAAGGTGAGGGAGTGTGACATTCCCAAGACAGCCTTCCGAACTAGGTATGGGCATTATGAATTCGTGTTCATGTCCTTTGGGTTGACCAATGCACCGGCTATCTTCATGGACCTAATGAATAGGGTCTTTAAACCCTACCTTGATTCCTTTGTTGTGGTCTTCATTGATGATATTTTAATCTATTCGCATAGCGAGGAAGAACATATGGGTCACTTGAGGGTTGTGTTGCAAAGATTGAGAGAGGAGAAGTTGTGTGCCAAGTATGAAAAGTGTGAATTTTGGTTGAAAGAGGTTGCCTTCCTAGGTCATGTGGTTTCGGGGGATGGTATTAAGGTAGATCCTAAGAAGACCGATGTGATTAGAAATTGGCCTAGGCCATTGACCCCGTCGGATATTAGGAGCTTCTTGGGTTTAGCGGGTTACTACTGGAGATTTGTGAATGGGTTTTCTTCTATTGTTTCTTCCATGACTAAGTTGACACAAAAGAAGGCTAAGTTTGAGTGGACCGACGAGTGTGAAAGGAGTTTTCAAACCTTGAAAGATAAACTTGTGTCCGCTCCTATATTGTCACTACCGGATGGGCTTGAGGGATTCGTCGTGTATTGTGATGCTTCTAGAGTTGGCTTGGGTTGTGTCCTAATGCAAAATGGTAAGGTGATAGCCTATCCGTCTAGACAACTCAAAGTGCATGAAAAGAACTATCCTACGCATGATCTTGAATTAGCCGCGGTGGTGTTTGCTTTAAAGATTTGGCATCATTACTTGTATGGGGTACATATTGATGTGTTCACCGATCATAAGAGCCTTCAATATGTCTTCACCCAAAAAGATCTCAACTTGAGACAAAGAAGGTGGCTAGAATTTCTTAAATATTACGATATGAGTGTGCATTATCATCCCGGTA
>NW_026028576.1:0-242 GCF_019186545.1 Solanum stenotomum | reverse complement strand
CCCTAAATCCTTAAAACACCTTTAAAAAAACTAAACCTAAAAACACCCTTAAAATCCCTAATCCCTAAAAATACTAAATTTAAAATCCTAATCCCTAAACCCAAAGAAACCCTAAGCCATAAGAACCCCTAAACAGTAAAAAATCATAACAATCTTGAAAACCCCTTTTAAAATCCTAAATCTAAAAAATTCAACAAAAACATAAGCCCTAAAACTTAAAAACCCTTAAATAAATACTTAGA
>NW_026028575.1:0-266 GCF_019186545.1 Solanum stenotomum | reverse complement strand
ACACCTACAACTATAATACCCGGGAAAAGAACCCTTTAAAACCATAAGCCCTAGGAAGAACCCTAAACTTAAAATCCTATGCCCTATATTAGGCCTACATAACCCTAAATCTTAAGAAATCCAAATTCTTAAATATACCTAAGAAACCCTAAAACATTTAAAAACCTTGATAATAAAAATCATAAACTTAAAATAAACCATAAACTCTAAAAAACTCTTAACCTAAAATCCGAAGCACTAAATCCTAAATCAAGAAACCCTAAGAA
>NW_026028574.1:0-569 GCF_019186545.1 Solanum stenotomum | reverse complement strand
CAGGCAACAAAGACAAGCAATCTAACTAAATCCACCGGGCTCCCAGAAACCCGACGGGTACGCTCGTGCACAATAAAAGAAACCACTTGCACGGACCCCCATAAGCCCGGCAGATGCACCGGTAGTTGAAGTAAAATAATGGAGCTAGAAGGTCTATCACAATATTACCAATTTCCGGACTTTTAACTGAACAATTCCCAATTATATTCCAAGATCTCATTACGTCCCGGACTTTAATCGGGATCTCTCCAACCTCCAAAACCTCAACCTATAGATGAGAATAATCAAGACTAACTGAAGCTTTAGTGAGGAATTGGGAAGACACCACGTGCAAGCTGGACCACGGACTCGAACCGGGTACTATAGCTAATGAGTCAACCTATATGGGCTGGACCACGGACTCGAACCGGGTGCTGTAGCCAAAGGTCGGGCATGGGTGGGCTGGACAACGGACTCTAACCGGGTACTGTAGCCAAAACAAGATCACAGGTAAGCTGGACCATGGACTCTAACGGGGTACTGTAGCTAAACCTGGACATAAGTAAGCTGGACCACAGACTCTAACCGGG
>NW_026028573.1:0-384 GCF_019186545.1 Solanum stenotomum | reverse complement strand
TAACTAGAAACTCGTGGGCATCCTCCCCACTGCCCCAGAAAACCTCGGCGATGATAGTCGAAGGAACACCCCGAGCATCTTCTGCTCCCGTAGTGGCATGACGCCCTCCAAATCGTCAGGCTGAACAACCGGTGCCGCTAGCTGCTAAACAACCGGTATCGCTGGTGTAGGCCGGCCCTGCGGTACTGGAACGGCTGGAGCTGGGGCCTGCTGCATACCCCCAATGGCAGCTAGTATCTGTACGAGCATCGCCTGTATATCTGGAGCTGCCACAGGCTCGGGCGGTGGCTCTATCACCGGCTCCGGAGTTTGCTCTCCGTCCTGGGCTGGTGCTGTAGCTCTGGCACGACCTCGAGGACGGCCTCTACCCCTAGCTGGGGCCCT
>NW_026028572.1:0-1072 GCF_019186545.1 Solanum stenotomum | reverse complement strand
GAGATAATTACTCAAAAACTAGCCCGAAAGCTCTTTTGGAAATCTTAGTTTCCAACCTTGTTTAAATGTAAAAACATTTCTTTAAAACTTCTTTGGGAATACGTAGTTCCCTAATAACTTTGAGAAATGAACCCAACTTTAAACTCTTTACTTTACTTGAACTCTTGGCTTGATGTGAAACTCTTAACTTAACATGAAACTCTTAACTTTTGACTTGACTTGAAACTCAATACTTTTGACTTGACTTGACACTCGAGTCTTAAAAATGAAGCTAAAACATTCACTAAAGATTCTTGAATAACTTTAAAAACTTGCTTTGACTTACTTCACTTCTAAGCTTAACTCTTAACATCACTTGACTTCTAACTTTACTTGACTTGGAACTAACTCTCCTTGAATTGGATTATGAACTCAAGGGTAATGATTTGTGTTTGGAAGGACCCCATGATGATTAGGAATAATTTAGGACAGCTAGACTTAAGAAAAATTTTGAAAATTAAATCTGAAAACAGAACAGATTTTGTTCATAGAGGGAACACAGCTGCAACGCAGACTTGTTTCCTGAAAGCAGCCTGACTTTTCTCCTTCATGTTGCCAATTCTAAACCTTCTTAACTTCAAAGGTTCTTTTCCCAAACACTTGGGGTCATAAACCCCTCAACATACAGTGGATTCCACTCAAAAAACACAACCAAATCCTATCCCAAATCAGCAAGAACTTCAACAACACAACCAACAACTTCAACAACCAAAACAAATCTTTTCTTGGAATTAAAAACGAGTTGGTGTGTGGGGGTATGAACCAACCAACACTAAGGATCATAAAATCCCTCAATATACAATAGATTTCAGCTCAAGAACACAACCAAATCATGTCCCACAACCAACAATAACTTCCACAACACAACTAACAACATCAACAACAACTAACAACTTCAACAACTTCAACAACAAATCCAATCTTTTCTCAAATCATAAAATGAGCTTGGTGTGTGGGGGAAAGGATCAACTGTAATGACCCTCTTGGTCATTTCTGTGTCTTGCCTTCTGTGTGTGTGTCGTTTAGAGCGTTC
>NW_026028571.1:0-365 GCF_019186545.1 Solanum stenotomum | reverse complement strand
CTATCAAAAATTGTCATCTTACTAATTATAATAATAATCATCATCTCATACTTCAGAAGTGGTGGTTCCTCAACTACCACCGAACCAATCAAAAATTGCCACGTGGCGCTAATTAATATTTCTTTCTTTTATAAAATTTTTTCTATTTCTACTTTCTATTTCTTTCTTTTATATAATATTTTCTATTTCTTTCTATTACCACACCAATCAAAAATTGCCACGTGGCGCTAATTAATATTTATTTCTTTTATAAAATATTTTCTATTTCTTTCTTTTATATAATATTTTCTATTTCTACTTTCTATTTCTTTCTATTACCACACCAATCAAAAATTGTCACATGGCGCTAATTAATATTTCTTTCT
>NW_026028570.1:0-537 GCF_019186545.1 Solanum stenotomum | reverse complement strand
TAAGATGGTTAGCATGATCTTCTTCATTTATTGAATAGATTAGTATGTCATCGATAAAGATAATAACAAACATATCTAAATAAGGTTTGAAGACTCTATTCATCAGGTCCATGAAAGCAGCCGGCGCATTGGTCAAACCAAAAGACATGACTAAAAACTCATAATGACCGTATCTGGTTCTGAAAGCTGTCTTTGGAATATCACGTTCCCTTACTCTTAATTGGTGATAACCTGATCTGAGGTCAATCTTCGAAAAACAAGTGGCACCCTAAAGCTGATCGAAAAGATCATCAATCCTCGGAAGAGGGTACTTATTCTTGATGGTAACCTTATTCAACTGGCGGTAATCTATACACATCCTAAGGGAACCATCTTTCTTTCTCACAAACAAAACCGGAGCACCCCAAGGTGAGACACTCGGTCGAATAAAACCCTTCTCTAAAAGATCTTTCAACTGCTCTTTCAACTCTTTCAACTCTGCTGGTGCCATTCTATAAGGAGGAATAGATATAGGACGAGTATCTGGAATGAGATCTA
>NW_026028569.1:0-2329 GCF_019186545.1 Solanum stenotomum | reverse complement strand
CTTCATATGACCAGCAAGAGGTGTACTAATAGACTTAGCATTCTTCATATTGAAGCGCTCTAGTACACGTTCAATGTACTTTTTCTGTGACAAAAAAATCTTCATTTCATCTCTGAGACGAGTAATTCTCATGCCCAAAATTTGCTTGGCATGACCCAAGTCTTTCATAGCAAAAGACTTACACAGCTCTTTCTTCAACTCGTCAATCTTAGAAGTATTCTTGCCCACAATCAACATATCATCCACATACAACAAGAGGATGATAAAATCATTGTCTGAAAATTTTTGTACAAATACACAATGATCTGAAGAAGTCTTCTTATAGCCTTGCTCCCCCATAACAGATTCAAATTTCTTGTACCACTGTCTAGGAGCTTGCTTTAGGCCATAAAGACTCTTTTTGAGTTTGCACACAAAATTTTCTTTACCTACTACTTTGAAGCCCTCAGGTTGTTCCATATAAATCTCTTCTTCTAGGTCACCGTGAAGGAAAGCCGTCTTCACATTCATCTGCTCAATCTCTAAATTAAGACTAGCAGCCAAACCCAAAACTGTGCGAATCGAGGACATTTTGACAACAGGAGAAAATATTTCGTCAAAGTCAATACCCTTCCTTTGACCAAATCCCTTAACAACCAATCTAGCTTTGTACCTGGGGTTCAAGTTGTGTTCTTCAACTTTAACTTTGAACACCCACTTGTTCTTCAAAGCTCTCATGCCCTTGGGCAATTTTACCAACTCATAAGTGTGGTTCTCATGCAGAGATTTCATCTCATCTTGCATGGCTTCAATCCATTGATCCTTGTGCTCATCTTCCATGGCCTCCTCGTAACATTCAGGTTCTCCCCCGTCAGTGAGTAACACATACTCATTGGGTGAATAACGAGAGGAAGGAACCCGTTGTCTTGTGAACCTCCTAAATGGAATATTTGATTCGTCCACAACTTCATGAGCAGGAGGATCATCAATAACAATATCATTGTTATTATCAACATCAACATGTTGATTCGATACATGATAATGGGCGTCACCATGATCATCAAGCCCAATAACATCATGCATACTTGTGTGAGGAACTTCATTTGGATGAACTATGCTATCAAAACTTGAAGATTCTAGATTCTCTGCTTTGTCAATATCTTCAATTGTTTGATTCTCCATGAAAATAATATCACGGCTTCTCACAAGTTTCTTCTCAATTGGATCATATAGCCTGTAACCAAATTCATCAAGGCCATATCCAATAAAGATGCACTGCCTTGTCTTGGCATCTAACTTTGACCTCTCATCTTTCGGCACATGTACAAAAGCTTTGCAACCAAATACTCTCAAATGGTCATAGGAAACATCCTTTCCATACCAAACACTATTTGGTACATCACTTTGCAAAGCAACAGCAGGAGATAGATTAATAACATGTGCAACGGTCAATAAAGCCTCACCCCAAAATGAGCTCGGCAATTTTGCTTCAGAAAGCAAACATCTAACTCTTTCCATCAAGGTCCTGTTCATCCTCTCAGCCAAACCATTTAGCTGAGGAGTCTTAGGAGGAGTCTTCTGGTGTCTAATGCCTTGATGCTTGCAGTATTCGTCAAATGGTCCACAATATTCACCACCATTATCAGTACGAATACATTTCAATTTCTTTCCAATTTCTCTTTCAACTGAGGCCTGAAATTGCTTGAAGACACCTAACACTTGGTCTTTAGTCTTCAAGACATAGACCCAAAGTTTTCTCGAGCAGTCATCAATAAAAGTGACAAAGTAGAGTGCACCACCCAATGTCCTTGTCTTCATTGGACCACATAAATCAGAGTGCACCAATTCAAACAACTCTGTCTTTCTTGAAGGAGGGTAAGACTTAAAGGAAACTCTATTTTGTTTACCAGCTAAGCAGTGCTCACATTTTTCTAATTTAGCACTTTTGAAATTTGACAATAATTTCTTCTTGGCTAGAACATTAAGTCCTTTCTCGCTGATGTGGCTAAGCCTCTTGTGCTATAACGTTGAAGAGCTACCGCTTTCAACCACATTCACCATATCAACACAAGCAGAGGCCGTAGTCCAGTATAGACCACGACGTTTGTTACCACGAGCCACAACCAAGGAACCCTTAATGAGTTTCCATTTTCCATCACCGTTGGTACTAACATAACCTTCATCATCCAAAACACCAACAGAAATAAGGTGTAGACGAACATCAGGAGCATGTTTCACATTGTTCAAAACTAGTTTAGTTCCACCACTAGTTTTCAAACAAATTGTACCAATACCAACCACCCTAGAAACAGTCTCATTACTCATACTCAAGGTTCCAAAATCACCAGGA
>NW_026028568.1:0-768 GCF_019186545.1 Solanum stenotomum | reverse complement strand
GATAGATCAATCACTCCACCCAAACTTGTGGGAGGGTTGGTTTGATTTTGTCACCCATGAGGACACATTATTCAACATGACAATTTGAGTCTTGCGTTGCATCCTACATATTAATTTGAGTCCTATGTGACATTCTACGTGTATTATGTCACGTATGATTTATGTGTCTACTTGTTCAACTTTATTCAAGTTTAAGTGTCTACTTATGCACACAAAAAAAATTAAGAATATAAATATGACATGAGATCAAATTAAAAGAAACATTTATATATTATGCCTTAAATTTTAGTTGTTTATTTGTTATACATATATATATATATATATATATATATATAATACATAACAATTTATTTTTTTAANAATTTATTTTTTTAATTAATTATCATATATGTATATAGATATATCATATCAAATTAAATAATAGATTAAAATGATTGAGCTAACAAAATAATATGCCAATAACCAACTCAAACTTAAACGGGTTGGGTCAACCTCAATGGCACATCATTCATCATATCGTAAAACCTCACTAAATTAATATTGGTGGGACCATAAAATATTATTATTTTATATAGGTATTGTTACGACCCGGGTGCACCCCCTAGTCGTAACCGGCGTACTCAACCTAGAAGAGGTCTAATACAAGCCTCTTAGCATTCATTCATCGCATAGACACTAAAACCATAAGGAATTAAAAACTTTCTTTACCAAGAAAACATTTCATAAAAAAAAAATAGCAACGGGAGACTTTCCAGACTTTATACATGA
>NW_026028567.1:0-1509 GCF_019186545.1 Solanum stenotomum | reverse complement strand
ATATTTTTTGAACAATATACATTTGTCTTTTGCTTAGCCATACCATCTGAAATATCTGATTGGATTTCAGATTGTTGTTCCATTTATCTAAATACTAAATTTTTAGTTGAGAGAGTTTTTTGAAAGAAAGTTTTTTATATCAGGCATTGCCTGCCTTTTCATTTACATATGCCTTTCTTTATATAGAAAGAAATTTACATACATACTACATTACTTACAATAATGCATTACTACACTTGTCACCTAATAATACTACTATATTACTTACTCCTATGACTTTTTTACACTACTTGATGGCTTTCTTACAATCCCATACTTATTCTTTACACTTGTCTTACAATCCCATACCTACTACTATTTAACATTATGACACACTACTATTTACACCATACTTTATTGACTTTTTTACAAGACAAATAAATTTACTCTTATCCCATCTTTTTATTTTGTCCGTATCTCATCTTCATTGTCTTCTTTTTATTCATCTTTATCTTCATCATCTTATCTTCTTTATTCCAGCTGGACGTCTGGGATTATATTATCTTCTATGTTACATTTTGAACATATGTGGTCAGGGTATTTGTGACCAATTAGCTTGCAACATCTGGTTAATAACTCTTCCGAAATAAATCCTACTTTTAATGCTCGTGTCGTAGGTCGTTCTTCTGGTTTGAGTAATGATAAAATTCATCT
This sequence comes from Solanum stenotomum, assembly GCF_019186545.1. Lineage (NCBI taxonomy): Eukaryota > Viridiplantae > Streptophyta > Magnoliopsida > Solanales > Solanaceae > Solanum > Solanum stenotomum. The sequence continues at coordinate 816 of NW_026028567.1, read as the reverse complement.
TTGGACTTCATCCATATCTGCTTTCCTTAGCTCCCTTGAATTGGAATAAATCATTAACTGATCTCTTACGTAATAGCTCCATATAGCATTTCCGTTTAAGTAATTATTTGCTAGCTCTTGTATAATGGTTGATATACCAATTATTCTCTTATTGACATAAAAACTGGGTATCTCGCTTTTTTGTATCTCTGGTTGCTGTCCGATATCTTCTGATATTATCACATCTTTTGTTAGTCCTATCTTTACCACTTGTATCGGAGGTTTTATTTCCTCGTATAATATCTCTGCTGTTGCCGTATAAAATTTTACATAGAATAAATTTCCCTTAGTAACTCTCTTATATGTAATAAATGTTTTATGTAGTTCCGGTATTCCACTTAGTTCCTCTCCGTCATATGTATATACTGTATTTAATAGTCCATAGTTGTAACATGTCCTCACCAAGTTGGCGTTAGTTTTCGGTTGTGCAATCAGTTTATTATAACCTTGTAATTTTTGGGTTAAATAATCTTGGTTGGGTTCTTGGGTTTTAGTAGATCTTGGGTTAAGATTTAAAAATGTTTGGATTTTGTATATATTTTCTATATAGGTTCGCGTAATATGGTTGTATGTTCTTTTGTCATGGTGTAGGCTATCGGCATATGTAGAAATTTGTGGTTCTATAGTTAATATGTTTTTTGGTGTTAGTCTTGGAGTAAATGGTTTTTCGAATAGCTGGTTTAAGTTTGAATTCTTTTGTTTTTCACTAACTCGTTTGCATGTACCTGCAGCTGTATTTAAACAAATGCTATGGGTTTTAAGGAGTTTTCCATCGTC
>NW_026028566.1:0-457 GCF_019186545.1 Solanum stenotomum | reverse complement strand
CACTCCGGCTCCGCGAGTATACCAGTACGTCATCAATGAAGACAATGACAAATAAATCAAGGTATGGCCTGAACACACGTGTCATCAAGTCCATGAAGGCGGCAGGGGCATTAGTCAACCCAAACGACATCACCAAGAACTCATAATGGCCATAACGAGTCCTAAATGCGATCTTAGGGACGTCCGCTGCCCTAATCATCAACTGGTGGTAGCCGGATCTTAAATCAATCTTAGAAAATACCACGGCACCCTGAAGCTGATCAAACAAATCATCAATACGAGGCATGGGGTAACGGTTCTTCACCGTCACCTTGTTCAGCTGCCTGTAGTCAATACACAATCGCATAGTACCGTCCTTCTTCTTCACGAAGAGGACTGGGGCACCCCAAGGCGATACACTAGGCCGAATGAATCCCTTACCCAAGAGCACCTGAAGCTGAACACTGAGCTCCTTGAG
>NW_026028565.1:0-1849 GCF_019186545.1 Solanum stenotomum | reverse complement strand
AACGTAATAAGTTCAGAAGATGAAAAGCAAAAAGAAGATACCATCTTATGGTCTATTAAAACGTGGACACATATACTGATAGTTCCTTCTAAGAATAGTGATGGACAAACACCATTGATGCTCTCGCACCTCAAATGTGCAGCATATGATTTTCCATCTGAACAATGAACAGCCTTGATTTGCCCATGAATAGATGTTAGATTTCCCTCTGGCAAATTATGATCAGAGGGGCAGATGTTGGTCATTTCTCCAAATGGAACAAGAGGCTCGAGAGAACAGTTTTCCAACAACACCAAGTTAACATCAAATAAGTTTGTGACATCAGATGGCATATATAAGTTGACATCTGAAGAGATATCATTGCTTCCATTAGGCAAAGAGTTTGGAATTCGAAACTGATGATAGCCTTCTGGAAGATCATTATTGTGACTTAAAAAGGAGCCAGACTGTTGAAGCAAGCAGGATACATCAAAATTTTGGTGAACATTAACAGATGAAAAAGAAATGCTCCAAATGTTGGTTCCCGAATTCACAACTATTGTATCACCTATTGCATCAGTACAAAACAAATCTTCTTTCTGATGTTTTATAAGGTAATGACTTCCAATTTTTAACCTCTGCAACATCAATGAACAAAAGTTGTGTTTATGTTGTTAACGTAAATTTTATGTCATTAATATGCCAGACATCAGAACAAACAGAAATGAAATGCCATACCTCATAAACAGATAAAGCTTCAGACTTGAATTCCAGCAATCCCCTTCTCACTTGTGGTTTGGAGCAAGACCCCACATCTGTTCTGGTGTCTGTGTGGTGCAACATACCAAGGAAAGGATAATTAACACGATTTCCCGTCACAAGACACGGGATCTCCTCTGGACAGCATGAGTCATGACGCTTGCCCACCACAAAAGAGCATGTGTAAGCAGGGTGACTGGAGCTGTAACTCGGTTCATTTCCAGTATCATTGAGTGCAGATGTCAAAGCCTCATTAGACAGTTGATCAGGCTTTTGTCTTTTACATGCACTAAGCTTTCCAATTTCCATTCTATTAAAAAATTTCATTGGTTGCTTCAATTGGTCTATCAAAGGCTCTTCAATACAGGTATCTCTGTTGTTGCCAGCAATAAGTAAATCCCAAGGCAAAATTAAGGCCTCAGCAAATATGCTTGATGTATTTGAAGCATGTTGACTTCCTTGAAACTGATGCTAACATATCCACAGACTCATTATTTTTGTTCTCTCAAACTTGTAAGACGAGCACTATTTTTTGCAAGACACATACCTTTTGCAGAATAGGAAATTTGTGCATCAACTGAAGTAGATGATACTTTCCTCGTCCAACTTTCTGAAAGTCAACTGGTGAATGTACAGAGGTAGTAAAATGATGATTTACAGGTATTAGGTCCCTCAGGTCGTAGTAAAAATGCAGTGGCATGTTCATCTCTCTCACAAGTGGAGCATTCTCAAAAATACTTCTACACGTGAAAGGTGCATTTTGGAGTAAATCCACAGGACCCAGCTTCATGGGTATGTCTTCCATAATTGCAAAAAAATTTCTGACCTGAGAGAGAAATTATTTTGTGGGAAAGAAAAATGAAAATATATAGTGGATGAAACAATTTCTACCACATAGCATTTATAGTGCTGGACCCCAAATGATTAGGAAATGAGAAGCACCAAATGAAAGAAGATTAATGTTGCATGAAACCTCATATATGTTATTGATGTTCAAACTTGATGGAAGATCTGGTATGATAACATCAATGCTTCCAGTTGCATCAACAAGCAACATCCTTCCAGACGATTGTGAGACCTGGCTGAATGAAAAATTATGATGATAATATTT
>NW_026028564.1:0-768 GCF_019186545.1 Solanum stenotomum | reverse complement strand
TAGCAGTCTCAAGAAGGTGTTTGTGTTTACTCTCCACCACACCATTTTGTTGTGGTGTGTAGGGACAAGTTTTCTGGTGAAGTATACCTTTGGTTTGAAAAAAAAAAAGCTGCCTCTGTATTGATAAATTCCAAACCATTGTCTGTTCTGATTGTTTTGACAGTGGTTTCAAATTGGTTTTCTACCATAGCAATGAAGGCTTTCTTCATCCTACAAGACAAACTATGCTCCTAATGGCTCACATGGCCACTCTCAGCTTCAATACAAGGACAAATTCTGCACTTACTGCAACAGGACTGGTCATCTTATTGAGAAGTGTTATCAACTCCATGGATATCCAACTAATTCAAACAACCCAAGCCCAAATCAAAGAAACAATCCAACTCCGACGCCTAATACTTTTTGCAAGGGAAATCAGAGGACCAACAAAGGATCTGGCAATAATGTTGTAGCAAATGCTAATTGCACACCAGAATTTACCCCTGGCAAAAGATTAGATGAGGAGATGTACAATGTGAGCCTTACCAAAGACCAATATGGTCATGTTCAAGGCATGCTTCAGCAATTCCACAGGGAACATGAGAATGAAGGATCCAACAACAATCCAAACCTTGCTAATGGACCAGCAACTGATTTTGCAGGTATCATAGTCTGCACTTCCTCTATTGATTTTGGAAAACTGTCATGTAATTGTTTCAAAAACAAATCTGACTCATGGATATTGGACTCGGGAACCTCAGACCACATGACTTTTAATATATCTCTACT
>NW_026028563.1:0-223 GCF_019186545.1 Solanum stenotomum | reverse complement strand
AGGTAAGTTGCGTATTGTTATGACATGGATCAAACATGTAGGAATCTCCACTGTCAACAGGTTGATTAAACAAGTTGACTCTCTTAAGAGTAGAGTCAGCTCGTTTAACAATGATCTTGCAGTTACCGTTCAGACTTCGTACTCCAGTCTCTCTCGCAATGTGGAACGATCCTACAACTCGTTCTGTGGAAAAGTTATCAACACCCTCAAGTACTTTTTGGGT
>NW_026028562.1:0-435 GCF_019186545.1 Solanum stenotomum | reverse complement strand
ATCTGAGAATATAATATTTCTTCGATTTAAAAAATAATGACCTAATTTGATTTAAGCATAAAGTTTAAGAAAAATAAAATAAAATTTAATCTTGTGGTCCTAAATTAAAGTTATGTCAAATGTATCAAATTATTCTTTAATATTATTGCCTTAAATTTGTCACGTAAAAAACTAAAATTAAAATATTACCAAATAAAAAAAAGAGATCGTTCTTTTTTGGGAAAATTGTATATAATAGCAAACTAGTAATTCAAATTAAATGCTATAAACATAGTTTGATTTAATTGTACCCCATAGCAAACTGCTGCTATTTTGCCTATCTCCTAGTGAATCTCGCTTGCCACTCTCGTTCTCTCCCTCGCCTCTCTCGCTTTTATACAAATGCAAACGTATAAAATGCGTTTGTGTTTTATAAAGCGAGAGAAAATTGTATAT
>NW_026028561.1:0-532 GCF_019186545.1 Solanum stenotomum | reverse complement strand
CAAAAACTTAAGCCCTAAACCTTAAACCTTAAGAATTCTTATACTTAACAAACCATAATACCCGAAACCCTCTGAAACCTTAAATACTCTAAAAAAAAAAGAAACACCTTTTGCAACCCCTAAAAACCTTAAAAACCTTTTAAAATCCTTAACTAAAAATCCCTAAAACAAACCTTAAAAGCCCTAAAAATATTCCTTAATCTAAAACACGAAGCCCTAAGAACCCCTAAACAATAATGATCCTAAATAATCTTTAAAAATCCTAAATCGAAAAAACCTCTTAGCCTAAAAAAATCCTAGAAAAACTTAAGCTCTAAACCCTTAACCAAATACCTAACCCTTATTTATCATGTTCAAATTATATCATTTTTCAATATGCTTGATTCAGTTATATACCTATGTTCAGCTTTATCCTATCATGAATGTTTAGTACCTTTCAAGTACAGACACATACTCTATGCTACATTTTCTCGTGGTGTAGGTTCAGGGTTCTCAACATTCAGCTCACGTGGCAATCGGTTCTCGATCTGCG
>NW_026028560.1:0-723 GCF_019186545.1 Solanum stenotomum | reverse complement strand
ATATCTATTTCAGTCATTGATATCGTATCATTATCTGATTCTATTACTGATTATTTTCTTCGTTTTCTGACAATTCATATATAGTATCTTCACTTTCTAATTCATAATCTACGTACTCTATTTGCGTATATTTTTCATTGTCTATTATTATTTCTGATATTTGTTTTTTCTTTGGATATTTAGGTAATTTACAATCTCTAGCTATATGTCCTAATTTTCCACAATTATAACAAGTACATTCCGTTAGTTTTCTTTTTGGTCTATATGGTCTTATGGTTTTGTAGTTTTTTACATAGTATCTTCTTCTTGGTTTTTTATATTTATATTTTGATCTGTATTTTTTATTATATTTCTTTCTATTTTTATAATACCTATCCATACAACCAAATTGAGATGTTGTTTTATTTTTGTAACATGCCAAGTTTTTTACTAATATTTTTCCATTTTTATTTCTTCTTTATGTTTTTCACATAATTCTATAAACCATCGTTGTAAGAATTTTATTCTAGCTCCTAAGGTATCTGTTAATCCTGCTTCATTCCAACTTTTTATTACTTTTGAATTAAAAGGTTCCGGTAATTTTGTAAAATATAATTTTCTTATTTCTTTACTTTCGTCTATGTTATATGTTCCTTTATAATAGTATTTTCTAAATGCACATGTATATTCATCTATATAACACATGTTACATATCACTAATTTTGTCATTAGATTCCGGTTTAT
>NW_026028559.1:0-306 GCF_019186545.1 Solanum stenotomum | reverse complement strand
GGGGTCACTCGTCATCCTAGGTCTCGTGGTACGTAAAGTGGGTAACCTCGGGGAGTGAGTAAAACAATGTATGAATGAAAAGCCTCTAAAAGACTAGAGATGCTGGGACATGCCCCCAACTAACTCTAGCAAAACTGAAACTAAAATGAGAGAATGAATATAAAACATATAAATCCTCCTAGAAAAATGAGGTCTCACCACTGATACTGCGGAATACGTATCGGGAACCGATCTCCGCGTGATCTTAATGTTAAGGACCTGAACCTACTTTAAAAGGAAATGTAGCGTAGACTATGTATCAGTAGT
>NW_026028558.1:0-306 GCF_019186545.1 Solanum stenotomum | reverse complement strand
CGAATAAACTAAATGGGGATACATAATAAGGGAAATGGGATACAAAATATCAGTCCCGCGCAGAGGAACGATCCTAATCTATGCTTCCAAGGAAAGATCATATGTTCTTGATTTCTTGTCATCTTCGAATGTCCACGCTCTTGGATGCAATGATAATTTGATTCTCCTTCGACTTGAACAAACGATTAAAACTCAACCCCAAGAGACAATGGTTTGCTAAATGACGTATACATCCTTCAAATTTAAACACATAAGCATGACTGTCTTTTATTGACCGATGGGCCAAATAGACACAAGGTGGACTTC
>NW_026028557.1:0-584 GCF_019186545.1 Solanum stenotomum | reverse complement strand
AAAAATAAGTTTAAAAGGAAAAAAAAAAGAGATAGATTTGCTAGTCAGGAAACATACCTCAAAGCTTGATGGCAGTTGATCTTTGTTGTTATTCATTTTCCACAATAATCTGGGAGTGGCATCTCCTCTTTCTTATATTTCTAATTGTTAATTGTTAATTACCAATTAATTTAAATGCTAATTAATGGGGGTAAGCAGTAGTTGGGCTAGGGGGATACAAAAGGCCTATCTGTTAATTAGGATTTAGGAGTTACAAAAGTTTTGAAAGTAAACGGATGTCATTTCCTATTCATAGACTTAGAGTAAAAGCTTGAAATTAATAGAATCGTTTTTTTTTCTATTCATTGACTTGATTATGTTACACATTAATTTAAAATAAGATAAAAATTAAAAATAAATGTCAAAAATTTGAAAAAAAGAAGATAAATGTTATTGTTGGCTTTAGAGACATGCCACATTAGCAGCTTCATGTTTCTCCTTTATATAAATATATAGATTGTAATTAAACCTTCATTGTCCATAAATGGTGATTTTCTTTCTATTCTTGCAATGCAATTAATATTAAATCATATTATATTTAGTGT
>NW_026028556.1:0-263 GCF_019186545.1 Solanum stenotomum | reverse complement strand
GTTTGCTTCTTTTGACAGAAGGAACATGATAATAGCATATCGAACCAAAAACTTTTAGATGCTTGGCAGATGGTTGTATTCCACTCCATGCCTCAGTAGGAGTCTTTTCATCCACAGCTTTTGTTGGCAGCCTATTTAACAGATAAACTGAAGTATGANTGAACAACTTCTGCCCAAAAGCTTTGTGGCAGTTTCTTTTCCAGCAACAAACACCTAGCCATTTCAACTACTGTTATGTTCTTCCTCTCCGAGACTCCATTTTG
>NW_026028555.1:0-9226 GCF_019186545.1 Solanum stenotomum | reverse complement strand
ATTTAACTCACTTTTCATTTTTAAAGTCATATTAATTAAGTACATTTTCACTTTTATATTCTTGTATTACGTAAATATCTTTATTTGTGATAGCGTCATATTTAGATACTTATATTTTAAGTTCTGTGATAATTATAGAATATCTTTTTCAAGTTTTTATTTTCTTCATTCTTATTAATTAGTAAAGATTTGTTACCTCATTAAGATTAGTAAGATAAGATCTAGCCCTCTATTTGAGGTTTCCGTTTCTATTTATTAATTAAAAAATTAACCCTAGGCACCTTAAATAAAGGATTAGTTTTTTTTTTTTTTTGGCAAAAAGTACAATCAAACATAACTCCATCTTCAACTTTAATTCTATAAATTTTAAATAAAATAAAAAAATATTTGAAATATATGGCCCAAATGTCTACTTAGTTGCTCATGTTAATTTCAAATAAAATTGTCGGGTGAAGCCATCGTAATTTTGGGGGATTTTCCTCACTGATTTGCGTAAGCCATGGGATGATCTTACTTTCCTGCATTCCTCCCTTACGAGTAGAACACTAGAGACTCCCAACGCGTTAGTCGATTATACGGGATCGATCAGTACGTATAATCTCACAATGATCCACGTTATTTTTGGGTATTTAGGAGCCATATTATTGGAATGAAACGATTTTTTCAATTTTTCGTTAGTCTATGAATATTTGGTAAAATGACATACGATTGATTTTTTTGAAAAACATTATCAGACCTTCCGTAATGAGTTGGGGGATGATCTATGGAATTTTCGCGCATTTATAAGCTATTTTAGGCAATTTCTTCAATTTTTTTGTGTGAGTTAGCCCATAAATAGTTGGTGAAATGGCTTCTAGTCGATTTTTTAAAAATATTTTTTACAAGATGCACCGTAAGGAGTTGTGGGAGAAGTACGTATAACCTCACCATGATCCAATATATGTTTGGACATTTAAGAGCCATTTTACAAGAATTATGTGATTTTTTTTCAATTTTTCGTGTGCCACTAAACAGTATGCCCAGTGGCAATTTTTTTAATAAGTAATAAATAAAGATCCACACCGGTGAGAAATACAAGTAAGTGGGACAATATTTTATATTTTTCTTTTGCATACGAATACATAATTGAATCTATTGAAATCGATCTAGATTCACAATTTTATTCAGACACACAATTTGAAACTTCAAAAGATGAACACGTACAAGTAAGTGGAGCAACATTAAGGACCAATAAGTATGCTTATTCCTTGAGTAGAAGCAGAAGCTGCAGCTTGAGGGCGAGCGAAAGCTTGGTAAAAAGCAATCAATTTATCTCTTGAAGGTAGATGTTCCTTGACTTGACTGCACTTAACATACTCATCTCTCCAAACACAAAAAAAGGGAAATTTTTTCTTTGTCACTAATTCAACTCCAGAGACTTCTTGGTAAACTCCTAGCCAAAATCCAACCATATTTGCAACAATATCAGCAAATCCAAATTCGTTAGCCACAAAGAACTCTTTGCCTTTGAGCTCCTTATCAAGAATTTTCAACATCTCACAAACTTCCCCTTTAGATTTCTCTTGCACCTTTCCTTTGCCTAAGAATGCATTGCTTACCGTTTTCATCTACACAAAGTATTGCTTCTTTTTTTTGTGTGTGTACTGTTATTCCGTATAACTGATGATGGTTTTATTTTCTTTTCTTATTTATTTTTTAATTTTTGGAAGATAAGTCAAAAGCTTTTTTTTATTCTTATTTTTTTTCTTAAAGAAAAATTTTGTTCTCCTTTTCCCTTTTTGGTTTTGTACGTGTAGTATGTTTTGGATAGGAATAGGAGTGGGGTAGGTTTGTTAGATTATTTAGGTTATTTTTTATTTTAATTTTAGTTTTACTCTACTTTTAAAAGAATAATAACTAACTACAAATTATAATAACATATAAACTAATTATTTAAAATTAATAAAAATCTAAGAAAAAGTCAACTAGCTATATATATATAAAAAAACCAATTAAATAATACTAGCTTATTTATAAAAACTTAATTTCAAATATAGATTTTTTGTAATCTTCCATTTCTTTTTAAACAATTGACGATAAAACCTACCTTAAAAAGTGATTCTATTTTGTTATTTTCAAATCTTTTAAAATAAACTTAATAAAAATAAGAGAAAAGTCAAAATGTTTAATTTACATTTATAAAATATTTCAGCTCTAAAAATGGTGTAAAATTTTAAGTTCAGTCAAAAATTACGTGTCTACAGTTTACAGCCACACAAATTTCTATCATTTATTTTGGACCACAAGTTTTAAAAGTCTTCCTTTCTTTCTTAAACTCCGTGCCGAGTCAAAGTACCTCACATAAAATGGGACAGAGGGAGTAATAAATAAAGATCCACACCGGTGAGAAATACAAGTGGGACAATATTTTATATTTTTCTTTTGCATACGAATACATAATTGAATCTATTGAAATCGATCTAGATTCACAATTTTATTCAGACACATAATTTGAAACTTCAAAAGATGAACACGTACAAGTAAGTGGAGCAACATTAAGGAACTATAACTATGCTTATTTCTTGAGTAGAAGCAGAAGCTGCAGCTTGAGGGCGAGCGGAAGCTTGGTAAAAAGCAAGCAATTTATCTCTCGGAGGTAGATGGTCCTTGACTTGACTGCAATCAACATACTTTTCTCTCCAAGCACAAAAATTTGGAAAATTTTCACTTGTCACTAATTCAACTCCAGAGACTTCTTGGTAAACTCCTAGCCAAAGTCCAACCGAATTTGCAACAATATCAGCAAATCCAAATTCGTTAGCCACAAAGAACGTTTTGCCTTCGAGCTCATTATCAAGAATTTTCAACGTCTTACAAACTTCCACTTTAGATTTCTCTTGCACCTCTCCTTTGCCAAAGAATGCATTCCACACCGTTTCCATCTACACAAAGTACAATGATACCACGCCTCAATCTCAAGTAAGCTAGAGTAGACTATTTATATAAATTCTCATTAATCCATATTATTATATACAAAATTATGAAAAGTGTTTCAAGCTCTCTATATTTCTATATAATAAGATCTAAAGTAAATGTACTCATATATTGAATGAAGATAAATTTACCTTATTATGAAGGTAGTTAGCCCAAAAACGAGCTAAAGCACGGTCATGAGTATCTTCTGGCAAAATGGAAGTGCCTTGATCAAATGTCTCGGAGATGTACTCAAGAATGACCATAGAACCACAAATGGCCTTGTCATTGTGAATGAGCACTGGGACTTGCTTGTAAATAGGGTTATGTTGAAGAAGTAAAGGGTTCGTTTTATCTTGATCTACTTCTATATATTTATATTTGATTTGCTTAATCTTTAGAGCCCACGCAACCCTCTGAGTAAATGGACTATACCAAAAACCTAGCAACTGCACTTCTGCCATATCACAACTTTGGTTATTAAACTAATTTACTATGTTAAAGGATATTTTAGTGGTGGTTATGTCTTGAATTATGATCTTCTTTCTTCTTTTATAGAAGGGAAAATTGAGGGAGTGGTTGAAGGTTCCTATTATTATTATTTTTTTAAAAAAATCTTGTAAGATTTTATTCTTTACCTAGGACCAAACGTTGTGTAAGACTTGGAAAGACAAATGATTATTAAATTAGTCCATGTTTGTTCAAAGACATGGAACGACCAACGTACGCGCTTAGCTAACGAACAAAAAGTGGCGTTATTATTGAGAGTATAATTAAATAATAAAAATGTGTTCTTTCTAAGCGCTTAAGCTTTTAGATAAGATGGTGATACACTTCAACATAATATCAGAACAGTCAAAGGTTCTGAAATCAAATTACCGCCGCCCATATTAAAAAAAAAGAAAGAAATATATTATTTTTAACATATTAAAGTAATTTGAATTATATTTTTTTTCTAAAATAGAAATGATTGAAAACACAAACCCGTGAAACCAGGATAATCATTATCTATTTAAATGTTTGTTGATTAACGTCTTTTGTTTATAAAATGTGGGTGGTCAAAATATTAAAAGAATTGATTCTCTTTTTACTTTATTTTTAGCCAAAAATTTGAAGGGTTCATTGAATTTTCCAATTGACATATCATACCAGACTTGTGAGTTGTGACTTATTGGTAGGCCCTTACTAACCATGATAACTCTACTTATCCTCCATATATATTTTTTCAATTGTATTATCTACACCCATGTTTATATTTCAAATTGTTTAAATTTAATATAGTTAAACAATTAAATAAAAAATTATTATTTAGCCTTTCATATTCATAATAATTTATTTCTTAAATAAATCAATAGAAATTTATTATTTTTTATAATATTATATTTATCATTAAATAACTCTAAAAGATTTTAATAGCAATATTTATATTTTAAAGCATAATTAAAAACTTAATTTTAATAACATAAACTCATAATAAATAATTTATTAAGAAGAATATCAAATTTATATAAATCAACTAAAAATAACCTAAATATATAATTATTGACTCTACGTAGGCACTCAAATAAGATTTTACCTTTATGATGAGTATATACAACTCACTAAGATATATTAAATTTTTTATTTTTTATAGTATTGGACTCTTATTAATACGGACTGTTTCCCCGAACTTGTACTGCAATTATATGAGTTATATATATATATTTTTTTTTTAATTTTTTTTATTCTTTTTTTTTATAGAGGCTTACACATATAAGTCATGATGTGATCGTTTAAATATTTTTTACATATGCCACGCACTCACTATTTCATCAAACAATGTGGCTTACTTTTCTTGCTTTTTTAATATTTCTTTTCCAATTCAATGAGGAAATTGATATGATTTTTTTTATAAAAAGCCGCTTTGCTTAGTGGTAAATTTTGCTTAAAAAAGAAGATGATATTATTAATTATTGTTGAATCACTAACCAATAAACATATTAAGAACAGTAACCCAACACACTTATTGGTATGTTACTAGTTGGCTAAGCTAGCTTTTTCTAACAAATAATTTTATTAGGACTTTCTTAATCTTATACAAACACACATTTTAATTCTTTTCTTTATTTGCACACTTATTATACATAATTGAAATCTACGAGATTCGTACTAAAATCACAATCTTATTCCAATACATAATCCAAAACTTATATGAGTATTAATTTATTTTTGAGGAGTAGCAGAAGTTGGAGCTTGAACGCGAACACGATCTTGATAAAAAGCAAGCAACTCACCAATTCTTGAAGGTAGATATTCCTTGACTTGACTGCATTTAATATACGCATCTCTCCGAGCACAAAAATTTGGAAATTTTTCATTTGTTGCTAATACAACTCCAGATGCTTCTTCGAAAAATCCCATCCAAAGTCCCACCAAATTTGCAGCCATATCAGCATAACCAAATTTGTTAGCCACAAAGAGCTTCTTGTCCTTGAGCTCATTATCAAGAATTTTCAACATCTCACAAATTTCCTCTTTAGCTTTCTCATGCTCTTCTCCCTTGCGTAAGAATGCATTTACCACCGCAGCCACCTACAAAATATAATAATACTACGCCTCAATCTCAAGTAAGTCAGATTGAGTCGGCTATTTATGCAAATACGAATATATTGAATGAAGATGAATTTACCTTGTCATCAAGGAACTTAGCCCAAAAACGAGCTAAAGCATGGTCATGAGGGTCTTTAGGCAAGATGGAAGGGCCTTCAAATATCTCGTCGATGTACTCAAGAATGGCCATGATATTGTGCGAAAACTAACAATTGCAAGTCATGAAGATGATATAAAAAAAGCATAATATATAAATATACTCTTTAACTTGACTTCAACTGACATCTATGCACTTTAACTTTAGATATGTACAGGTAGACACTCAAACTTTTATTAGGCACAAAATGCAGAATCCTAGAATCACTAATTCTAAAAAAAAATGAATATGCCACTAGATAGTGTAACAACTCCAATATCATAATAGAAACGTTCAAATATTATAATTACTAAACTCGAAGTTACAACGAAAAATTAAACTAACAAAGAGAACTATTGTAGAAGATAACTAGAAGGGAGATGAGAAGCATAGACTCAAAGAAATGGATGAGAGGACTAGATATTTTTATCAACAATTTGCTTAAATCGCTTTCTCATCCATCATCCTTTTAGTTAGTTGTTAATTAGGCCTGGGTCCCAAATCAGCCTTTGCAAAGACTTTCCAATTTTGTTGCTTTTTCTTGATCTAATAACTAGTTGTGGACATTTCTATAGATATTGACCTTGGATTAACAAATAGTGTGCTTATTAGTAGCAATTTTTATTAATTGTAATAAATAAAATCCTCATTGGTGAGAAGCATAAGTAAGTAGGGCAATATTTTAATTCTTTTCTTTCGCATACAAATACATAATTCAATCTATTAAATTCGTCCTAGATTCGCAATTTTATTCCGATACATATTTCGAAACTTTATAAGATGAATACAAATATATTTATTTTTGAGTAGAAGTAGAAGTTGCAGCATGAGCGCAAGCACAATCTTGGAAAAAAGCAAAAAAACTCATCATTTCTCGAAGGTAGATATTTCTTAACTTGACTGCAATTGATATATTCATCTCTCCAAGCACAAAAACTTGGAAATTTTTCACTTGTTACTAGTTCAACTCCAGAGGCTTCTTGAAAAATCCCTAGCCAATATCCCACCAAATTAGCAGCAATATCAGCAAATCCAAATTTGTCACCCACAAAAAACTTCTCGTCTTTGAGCTCATTATCAAGAACTTTCAACATCTCACAAGCTTCCTCTTTACCTTTCTCTTGCTCCTCTCCTTTACGTATGAAAGTACTTACCACCGCTCCAAAGTACAATTACTACATCTCAATCTCAAGCAAGTCAGAATCGATTATTTATATATTCTTCAATATATATTCATATTTCACTCCCTTAATTAATCTTTAAAGCCGCCCACTCTAACTTTGAGACTAANATTAATCTTTAAAGCCGCCCACTCTAACTTTGAGACTAAATGGGCTATACTAATAACCTAGCAACTTCACTTGTGCCATATTACAACTTTGGTTATAATTGTTTGCTAATTTACTATGTTAAAGGATATTTTAGTGGTGACAAATTAAAGTACTAAATGAGGGAGTAGTTGAAGGTACCTAATTTATTATTATTTTATTATTTTTAAATTCTTCTTATAGTTTATTTGCCTTTACATGGGACCAAATGTTGTGCAAGTCTTGATAAGGCAAATGCTTATTAAATTAATTCATGTTTGTTCAAATGCATTAAATGACATACGTAAGCACTTAGCCAACTCTATTTTGAGACAGAAAACCCAAGGATTTAAATAGTACTCAACTCTCAACTGGATGGATCATATTTTCATGTGCTAATTTTACCATCACTAACCTCCTACATAGATCTTGTTTTTCATTATATATGTCATATAGTGATAGAAAATTACATTAGTCTCAAAAAGGTTTACTAAATTATGGAGATAGCAATATATAACATGAAGACAAATTTACCTTATCATCAAGGAACTTAGCCCAAAAACGAGCCAAAGCACGATCGTAAGGATCTTTAGGCAAGATGGAAGGGCCTTCAAATGTCTCATCGATGTATTCAACAATGACCATAGACTCACAAATGGACTTGCCATTGTGAATTAACACTGGGATTTTCTTGTGTATTGGATTAGATTGAAGAAGTAAAGGGCTCTTATTTTGTAAATCTTCTTCTATAAATGCATATTTGACTCCCTTAATCTTTAGAGCCCATTCAACTCTATGACTAAAAAAGCTATACCATAGACCAAGCAACTTAACATCTGCCATCTCTCAACTTTTCTTAACTTTTTTTTGCTTTACTAATTGAGGGAATTTTATTTGGTTGTTGATTCTCTCTTGAGGTCTAGTCTTCTTTTATATAGAGAAAAAACATTAATGTTTCTCGTTTTACTATTTAGTTTTGTAATTTTATAATGCTTTCAGTTTGGCCGATGACTTGAAATAAATACTATATATTGGTACTTGACAAGTGGCGTTTTTATATTTTTTATTATGGTTAAAAATAAGCGGTGTTTCACGAAATAAGATAAAGAGTTGAGAGTGTACACTATGGAACATCAGATGATCGCTAGTTGAGATGCGTTTTGATAAATAGTTAGTGATATTTCAGATAGAATCTACAAACATAAGATAATTCAGATATAAACTCACAAATAATGACACTTTAGATATGTTTTGAACCATTAACTATCCATTTCTTTATATTGATAGTAAATAAAATTTAATCCCGAGAATAATAAGATGACTTTTATATGTCACCCCCTAATTCATCAAATAATTATATGGCTTACTTCTCTTGTTATTTTTTTTTCAATACAATTGTTGGGATCAAAATAATATAATATGAGGAAGCTAATATTTTAATTCTTTTCTTTTGCATACAAATACATAATTGGATCTATTAAAATCGTTATAGATTCACTATTTTATTTAGATATATAATTCGAAATTTCAAAAGATAACTCACGATGTATTTATTTTAGAGTAGAAGCAGAAGCTGCAGCATAAGTGCGAACTCGACCTTGAAAACAAGCAAGTAACTCATCATTTCTTGGAGGTAAATATTCCTTGACTTGACTGTAATTAACATACTCATCTCTCCAAGCACAAAAATTTGAAATTTTTTCACTTGTTACTAATACAATTCCAGAGGCTTCTTGAAAAATTCCTAGCCAAAGTCCCACAAAATTTGCAGCCATATCAGCAAACCCAAATTTGTCACCAACAAACAACTTCTTATCCTTGAGCTCATTATCAAGAACTTTCAACATCTCACAAACTTCCTTTTCCTTTCCTTTGCGTAAGAAAGTATTCACCAGTGTTACCACCTACAACAATCACGATAATACTACGTCTCAATTTCAAGCAAGTTAGAATCAACACTCCCTATATTTTTTTGTATAATAAGATCTAAAGTAAATGTACTAACATGACTAAATTATGCAAATAGGTATATATAACATGAAGATAAATTTACCTTATCATCAAGGAACTTAGCCCAAAAACGAGCTAAAGCTCGATCATAAGGGTCTTTAGGTAAGATGGAAGGGCCTTCAAATGTCTCGTCAATGTATTCAACAATCACCATAGATTCACAAATTGGCTTCCCATTGTGAATTAGCACTGGAATTTTCTTGTTTGGATTGGATTGAAGAAGCAAAGAGCT
>NW_026028554.1:5876-9235 GCF_019186545.1 Solanum stenotomum | reverse complement strand
CCAAATACTATCAAGACCACGGGAAGTGTGGGGTAATTTCTGAAGCTCACCACCAGGCCTCAAATGCTCAGTCATAGCCTGTTGACAACTCAAGCAACGTGATACATAATCCGTAATATCTCTCCTCATGCCGCTCCACCAGTAGTGCTGTCTCAAGTCCCGATACATCTTAGCTATGCCCGGATGAATAGAATATTTGTAGTCATGGGCCTCGGTAAGAATCATTTGAATCAAACCCCCAACTCTTGGAACACAAAGTCGATCACCAAATCTTAAGACCCCATCTAAATCTAAGGTAGCCAGGCCTGTGTCACCTCCCAAAACTCGATCTCGAAGTGACACTAGGTCCTCATCCTCAAACTGACGGCTGCGAATCCGATCCAGCAGAGATGACTGAGCATCCACATAAGCTAGTACACATCGGGAATTAGAGATATCAAGCTGTACCATCCGGTTAGCTAAGGACTGGATGTCCAAAGCTAATGGTCGCTCCGTAGTAGAAAGAAAAGCTAGACTACCCATACTTACTGCCTTCCGACTCAAGGCGTCCGCTACTACATTTTCCTTGCCTGGATGGTAGAGAATAGAGAGGTCAGAGTCCTTCAGGAGCTCAATCCAACGGCGCTGTCTCGAATTAAGATCTCTCTGGCTCATAATGTACTGAAGGCTTCTGTGATCAGTATAGATCTCGCATCGAACTCCATACAGGTAATGCCTCCGAGTTTTAAGCGCAAAAACCACCGCCAACTACTATAAGTCATGAGTGGGGTAGTTGCGCTCCTGCGACTTAAGCTGCCTCGACGCATAAGCAATAAAGCGGCCCTGCTGCATAAGTACACAACCCAATCCAATGCCGGAAGCGTCACAATAAACAGTAAACCCCTCGCCCTCAACTGGAAGAGTCAATATAGGAGCGGTGGTAAGCAACTCCTTAAGCCTCAGAAAGCTCCTCTCACACTGCTCCGACCACACAAACGGAACATCCTGGCGAGTCATCCGAGTCAAAGGTGCTGCTATAGTAGAAAATCCCTCAACAAAACAACTATAGTAGCTTGCCAATCCGACGAAGCTACGAATCTCAGTCATAGAGGTGGGCCTGGCCCAATCACGAATGGCCTCAATCTTAGCGGGATCTACCATAATGCCATCCTTAGACACCACGTGCCCCAAGAATGATACGGACTCAAGCCAAAACTCGCACTTTGAGAACTTGGCATAAAGACGCTGGCCTCTCAAAGTCTGGAGCACTATCGTCAAATGCTGCTCATACTCCTCCCGGCTCCGCGAGTATACTTGAATGTCATCTATGAAGACTATGACAAACGAATCCAAGTACGGCCTAAACACCCTAGTCATCAAGTCCATGAATGCGGCAGGGGCGTTATTCAACCCAAAAAACATCACTAGGAACTCATAGTGGCCGTAACGAGTCCTAAATGCTGTTTTAGGGACGTCCGCTGCCCTAATCCTCAACTGGTGGTAGCCGGATCTTAAATCAATCTTAGAAAATACCACGACACCCTGAAGTTGGTCAAATAGATCATCAATCCTAGGCATGGGATAACGGTTCTTCACCGTCACCTTGTTCAACTGCCTGTAGTCGATGCACAATCGCATAGTACCGTCCTTCTTCTTCACGAAGAGGACTGGGGCACCCCAAGGCGATACACTAGGCCGAATGAATCCCTTATCCAAGAGATCCTGAATCTGAACACTGAGCTCCTTGAGCTCTACGGGGGCCATACGGTACGGTGGTATAGAAATGGGCTTAGTGCCCGGCTCTACTTCAATAGAAAAGTCTATGTCACGATCAGGAGGGAGACCAGGCAGATTAGCAGGAAACACATCTTTAAACTCTCGAACAATAGGTACTGAATCAACGGTAGGACCCTCCCTACTAACATCTCTAACATTAGCTAAATAAGCCAAACACCCGCTAGTCATCAACCCCTGGGCCCGAACTAAAGATATCACCCCAACTGGCGTGCGACTAAAAGAGCCTTGCCACACCACTGATGGAATACCAGGCATGACTAAAGTAACGGTCTTAGCATAGCAATCCAAGACCGCATGGTGGGGAGATAACCAATCTATACCCAAAATGAAATCAAAATCCACCATATCAAGCAAAATAAGATCAACCCTAGTGTCTCGCTTATGAATAGTCACCACACAGGATCTAAATACCTGATCCATTACTAAAGAATCACCTACCTGGGTTGAAACATGCAACAGCTCAACCAATAGCTCTGGGATCATACTCAATCGAGGAGCACAATAAACAGATATATAGGAATAAGTAGAGCCTGGATCAAATAAGGCGGATGCGGGCTGATGGCATAATAACACTGTACCTGTGATCAAATCGTCCGAGGTCTCAGCATTTGCTCTAGCTGGAGCTGCATAAAAGTGGGCCTGGACTTCCCTACCCTGTGCATCGGCTCTGCCCCCTAATCTGCCGCCTCGGGGACCACCCCGTATACCCTGGCGACCACCCCTACGGTCCTGTCCCTGGCCTATGCCTCTAGCTGGAGGTGCTGGCGCTGGCGCATGCCTAGCTGCCTGTGGAGCGGATAAGGCTAACCTGCGATTGGGACACTCGCGGGCCCAATCATCTAACTCCCACACTCATAGCACCCCTGGGACTGTCGACTGAGAGCTGGAGGTCGGCTACCCCGGCCAGAAGAACCTATCTGTGAACTATCTCGGCCCCGACTAAGACCGGCACTAAATCCAATATGGCGGTGCTGATCACCCTCCGATGCCTGGAGAGAGGCCTGGAAGGGGCTACTAGACTGACCCGACTGGAACCTCTGCTGAGATCTATCATAAAACTCTCGGGGTCTGAAACGGCGCCTATTATGGCTATCCTCCTGTCTAGCTCTCTTGCCGCTACCCCGTTGGGCCTCGCGACGGAGGTTCTCCATAGTGCGGGCATGGTCCACTACATCCAGAAATGAGCGGCTCGCTGAGACTAAAGACTGACTCTCAATCCGCAACTGTAGTCTCAAACCCCGAACAAAACAACGAACCTTCTCCTCCTCAATAGGTAATATCATGACGGCATTCCTGGAGAGCTCGTGGAATCGGGCCTCATACTCTGATACTGTCATGGAGTCCTCCTCTAACCGAGCAAACTGATCTATGAGCTGATCTCTGATGCTCCTAGGAATAAATCGGGCCAAGAATGCCTCTGAAAACTCAGGCCATGTGACCGATGGAGACCCAGCTGGCCTGGTCTCTAAGTATGTTCGCCACCACTGCCTGGCAGGACCGTCTAACTGGTAAGTGGTGATGTCTGCTCCTCTCGACTCCACTAAACCCAAAGTCTGTAGCCGCTCGCGGCAAGTAAGTAGAAA
>NW_026028554.1:0-2929 GCF_019186545.1 Solanum stenotomum | reverse complement strand
CCACTGACCCCCAAAATCCATAACACAAGCCCGCAACATGTCCTCAAGAACCTGAATCGTGCGCTCCGACTGACCATCAGTCTGCGGGTGGAAAGCTGTACTAAGGTCAACACGGGTACCCAACTCATCCTGGAAGGTCCTCCAGAAGCTAGATGTGAACTGTGGGCCCCGATCTGAGATGATGGAAACAGGCACACCATGAAGACGAACCACCTCTCGAATGTAGATACGGGCTAACCTCTCAGCACTGTAGGAAGTATGGACAGGAATAAAGTGCGCTGACTTGGTCAATCGATCCACGATGACCCAAATACTATCAAGACCACGGGAAGTGCGGGGTAATCCTACAACGAAGTCCATGGTGATCTTCTCCCATTTCCACTAAGGAATGGGTAATCTCTGAAGCTCACCACCAGGCCTCAAATGCTCGGCCTTAACCTGCTGACAACTCAAGCAACGCGATACATAATTCGCATTATCTCTCCTCATGCCGCTCCACCAGTATTGCTGTCTCAAGTCCCGATACATCTTAGCTGTGCCCGAATGAATAGAATATTTGGAGTCATGGGCCTCGGTAAGAATCATTTGAATCAAACCCCCAACTCTTGGAACATAAAGTCGATCACCAAATCTTAAGACCCCATCTTAATCTAAGGTAGCCAGGCTAGTGTCACCTCCCCAAACTCGATCTCGAAGTGCCACTAAATCCTCATCCTCAAACTGACGGCTGCGAATCTGATCCAGCAGAGATAACTGAGCATCCACATAAGCTAGTACACACCGGGATTCAGAAATATCAAGCCGTACCATCCGGTTAGCTAAGGATTGGATGTCCAAAGCTAATGGTCGCTCCGTAGTAGAAAGAAAAGCTAGACTACCCATACTCACTGCCTTCCGACTCAAGGCGTCCGCTACTACATTTGCCTTGCCCGGATGGTAGAGAATAGAGAGGTCATAGTCCTTCAGGAGCTCAATCCAACGGCGCTGTCTCGAATTAAGATCTCTATGGCTTATAATGTTCTGAAGGCTCCTATGATCAGTATAGATCTCGCATCGAACTCCATACAGGTAATGCCTCCAAATCTTAAGCGCAAAAACCACCGCCGCCAACTCCAAGTCATTAGTGGGGTAGTTGCGCTCGTGCGACTTAAGCTGCCTCGACGCATAAGCAATAACGCGGCCATGCTGCATCAGTACACAACCCAAACCAATGTCAGATGCGTCACAATAAACAGTAAGCCCCTCGCCCTCAACTGGAAAAGTCAATATATGAGTGGTGGTAAGCAACTCCTTAAGCCTCAGAAAGCTCCTCTCACACTCCTCCGACCACACAAACGGAACATCCTGGCGAGTCAACCGAGTCAAAGGCGCTGCTATAGTAGAAAATCCCTCAACAAAATGCCTATAGTAGCTTGCCAATCCGACGAAGCTACGAATCTCAGTCACAAAGTTGGGCCTGGCCCAATCACGAATGGCCTCAATCTTAGCGGGATCTACCATAATGCCATCCTTAGACACCACGTGCCCAAGAATGATACAGACTCAAGCCAAAACTCACACTTTGAGAACTTGGCACAAAGTCGCTGGCCTCTCATAGTCTGGAGCAGTATCCTCAAATGTTGCTCATGCTCCTCCCGTCTCCGCGAGTATACTAGAATGTCATCTATGAAGACTATGACAAACAAATCCAAGTACGGCCTAAAAATCCTAGTCATCAAGTCCATGAATGCGGCAGGGGCGTTAGTCAACCCAAAAGACATCACTAGGAACTCATAGTGGCCGTAACGAGTCCTAAATGCACTTTTAGGGACGTCCGCTGCCCTAATCCTTAACTGGTGGTAGCCGGATCTTAAATCAATCTTAGAAAACACCACGGCACCCTGAAGTTGGTCAAATAGATCATCAATCCTAGGCATGGGATAACGCTTCTTCACCGTCACCTTGTTCAACTGCCTGTAGTCGATGCACAATCGCATAGTACGGTCCTTCTTCTTCACGAAGAGGACTGGGGCACCCCAAGGCGATACACTAGGCCGAATGAATCCCTTATCCAAGAGATCCTGAATCTGAACACTGAGCTCCTTGAGCTCTACGGGGGCCATACGGTACGGTGGTATAGAAATGGGCTTAGTGCCCGGCTCTACTTCAATAGAAAGGTCAATGACACGATCAGGAGGGAGACCGGGCAGATCGGCAGGAAACATATCGGTAAACTCTCGAACAATAGGTACTGAATCAACGGTAGGACCCTCCCTACTAACATCTCTAACATAAGCTAAATAAGCCAAACACCCGCTAGCCATCAACCTCTGGGCCCGAACAAAATATGTCACCCCAACTGGCGTGCGACTACAAGAGGCCTGCCACACCACTGGTGGAATACCAGGCATGGCTAAAGTAACGGTCTTAGCATAGCAATCCAAGACCGCATGGTGTGGAGATAAGCAATCCATACCCAAAATCAAATCAAAATCCACCATATCAAGCAAAATAAGATCAACCCTAGTGTCTCACTTCTAAATAGTCACCACACAGGATCTAAATACCTCATCCACTACTAAAGAATCACCTACCGGGGTTGAAACACGCAACGGCTCAACCAATAGCTCTGGGATCATACTCAATCGAGGAGCACAATAAACAGATATATAGGAATAAATAGAGCCTGGATCAAATAAGGCGGATGCGGGCTGATGGCATAATAACACTGTACCTGTGATCGCATCGTCCAAGGTCTCAGCATCTGCTCTAGCTGGAGCTGCATAAAAGTGGGCCTGGATTTCCCTACCCTGTGCATCGTTTCTGCCCCCTAACCTGCCTCCTCGTGGACCACCCCGTATACCCTGGTAACCACCCCTACGGTCCTGTCCCTGGCCTCGACCTCTAGCTGGAGGTGCTGGCGCTGGCGCATGCCTAACTACCTGTGGAG
>NW_026028553.1:0-660 GCF_019186545.1 Solanum stenotomum | reverse complement strand
TTTATATTTAACTAATTTAATAACTTTTTGTGCTAGGCAACTGAGATAGCTCAACATCTAAAAAAGTTGATACAAGACTATATTGCTTCTTTCATCAAAGTTGGAGATAAGGTTGGTGCTTCTAAATTTCTCAAGTTTAAGTACAATTGTTTTCAATGATGTGTTTGTGTCCATCTAGTATTAATACTTATCTTTAATTTTGTGATAATTTTTTTTGTGTCCATCGCGTGTTTGTTAAGCATAAGTACCAACACTAGTTGATCCTATAGATGACAAAATTGATTTTCTTGTAAGATCGATTTGTGTCCATCTAGTGTTGACACTTAGCTTTAAATTTAGAAATAATATATTTGTTAAGCATAAGTACCAACACTAGTTGATACTTGGATTTGAAATAATATATATATATAACTATTACTCTTGGATTTGAAGTTTATATTTAACTAATTTAAAAACTTTTCGTGCTAGGCAACTGAGGTAGCTCAACATCTAAAAAAGTTGATACAAGACTATATTGCTTCTTTCATCAAAGTTGGAGATAAGGTTGGTGCTTCTCAATTTCTCAAGTTTAAGTACAATTGTTTCAATGATGTGTTTGTGTCCATCTAGTAGTAATACTTTAATTTTGTGATAATTTTTTGTGTCCATCGAGTGTTTGTT
>NW_026028552.1:0-269 GCF_019186545.1 Solanum stenotomum | reverse complement strand
AAGAGGGGGCAGGGTTAAGGATCACTCACGTCACGGGCAGCAGATCCGACGAGCTCAACTTCCACTGAAAAGAGAGGCTAGACCTCAACCTCAGATTCGAAGCCTGATGGTAGAGATTCCCTTGATCTTCTTCTTGGGGGTACGGCTCCAAGGACTGTCCATCCCCTGTCTATTCATCGGGCTTTGGCACGCTCTCTCTCTGGGGCCGGAATACCTGGACCTCGGGTTAGAAGGCAGATTGTCCTTTCTCCATTATAGTAGTAGTGGTC
>NW_026028551.1:0-2946 GCF_019186545.1 Solanum stenotomum | reverse complement strand
TACAAACAGCACACAAGACCACCTACTGAGGCCCCCATAAGCCCGGAAAGTGCCAATCAGCCTGTATACCCCTAGCCCTACAGGCAGTCACATAGCCCTCTTAGGCATCAACATAGCTTATAGACAACTCATAGCCCTCTTAGGCAACAACATGGCCTTGTAGGAAGCACATAACCTTCTTAGGCGTCAATATATATCCCTGTAGGCAACTCATAGTCCTTCTAGGCATCAATATAGCCCCGTAGGCAACTCATAGCCATTTTTGGCTTCCATATAGCCCTGTAGGCAGAACATAACCCTCCTAGGCATAGATCACATTCCTGCAGCTAACAACAATAGCCCAAAGGCAACAATAACAATCCAACAGCTAAAAGTGAGCAATTTAGTTATAGGCAACCTATACAAATAGTCTCTAAGTCGTGTCCAACATACAAATGTTATTACTGAATAAGAATCCCGTTAAGAGAGGATTATACGCACTCGAGCAGCCAACAATCAACAATAATGGCTATAAGTATAACAATGATAACAACTCAATTACATTGCTCCTAAGCTTTTAGGAAACATGCCATAGGAAGAGAATAGCCTTAACATACCTTTTTCGCTAAATTCCCGTGGCCTAAAGACTTTAACTCATAACTCCCTCGATATTACAACAAGGTAGGACCATAATCAACACACAAAATAAAAGATACCATGACAATATAATAAAAGATATGTATTTCCGTCGCAAATTGCTATTTGCTGCTTATAAAAGCTAGAGTCGATGAAAGAAGGAGTCGATGAAAGAAGGGTCTTACCTCGATCTTAGGTTCGTAATTCACCTCAAAACCTTCAAATATACTTAAACCCCTGCTGTCCCAACACTAAAATGTGATATGCTACGCAATCGATAAAACAAATTATACCACGATAATGAGCCCAACGCGTAGAACAACTTTCGTCAAGAACTTACGTCGAGAAAATCTATATTTCACTTGATCCTAAAAATGGGTTTCTATGTTTTCTCTGTATATTTAGCTTAAAATGAAGAAAAAACTCGAAGAAGAAGATATATACAACTTTCCACCGACCTAGGACCCCACCTCACGTGCCTGCTTGCGCAGTCCCATAAAAATGTGAATATCTCTTTATTCTGAAGTCGTATGAATGAACGGTTTGATGCGTTGGAAACTAGACTCGTAGACCTTCGATTCGATAGTTTGTGGGCCCCATAACTCTTTATAGATTGGGAGAAAACCTCCAAGACATTCGACCCAAATTTCAAAGAAATCTTTAAGAAGGAACTTACGATAACTTTCGCCAACTTTTATTTTGCCACTTACCTAACTTCAAAACTTAAGATGCAACACTTGAACACTTAAAATAGGACATACCACATCATTCTTAGTTTATTACTCACCCTCCTTGTCTTTCCACGAAGATACGAGTTAATTTAGACGTTTTGAAAAGTCGGGGTGTTACATTAATATCATCAAACTCTTCTTTCGCCACCAATGCAAAAGTATCACTTTACTTTTGAGATAAATATGCTCTCAGTTGGGCGTATAATGGATTATTTTCTGGAATATCATCCAGATGTATCGAAGAAGTAGCTTCTTTTGAAGAGCTTGTTAGTTTTACCAAGCTCATTCCTCCCCTTTGTATATTTAGAGAGCTGGATGAGGATCCGTATGACGATCCTGATGTTTTTGAAGAGGAGGATCTTCCCCTTCCGCGAGTATAACTGCCCCTTCCTCTAGCCTTGGTTACCCAAGGAGGATCCATCCTGCAAACATAGCATTTAGTTTTAATCATCTAAAAGGTCATAAACTTCAGAACAATAAAATCTTTCATAAAGTTCTTGTTCAATCATGTAATTAGCGACGATATCCATCACCATTCCGTGTATAATTCTCCATAAAATACATTCCTGTAAATCTCTATTAAGAGGAATTGCCTTCAAAATTGTAAGCAAAGTAATATCAGTAAAGAAGTCAAGAAAACCTTTTTTTTTTAAGAAGAAAAATATTCTCTAGATAAGAAGTCTGGGAGGGAATTATCACTTCCCTTTTTATAATGAATTTCGAAATCAAAAGGGGCTAATTGTGCCTGCCACCTAGCAAATATTAATTTTGATGCATCGTGTTTAAAATCTTTATCAAACATATATTTGACTAATTGAGCATCTGTTTTTATCACAAATTTCTGATTGTAAAGATGATCCTGAAATTTTAAAACACATTTAACGATAGTTAACATTTCATGAGCTACCGTTGCATATTTTTTCTGAGCATCGCTCCATTTTCCTGAATGAAACCGAATAAGGTATTCATTTTTATCATGCGGGTTAATCTGTTTTAATATTCCACCATAACCCATATTGGACGCATCTATCTCAACGATCTTTGGCCAAGCAGGATTAGCAAGGGTTAAACAAGACTAATATTGAACTCTTTCTTTAATAGTCTTTACAAGATCTGTGAGACTATTAGTCCAAGGCTTCTTATGATCTTTTTTTAGCCTGTCATATAACAGAGCTAAATCTCGAGACAAATTTTTGTAGAAGGGGAAAATATAATTTAAACTTCCCAGAAATCGCTGCAATTGCGTCCTATCTGTAATAATATCAGGGAATTTTGATGCGAATTCAATAGATTGCTGAATATGAGTCGTTTTTCCTTGACAAATCAAATGACCCAAAAATCTAACTTCTGTTTGAAAAAGACTCATTTTAGGTTTAGATATGACTAAACCATTTTGAATAACTATTTTCTTATGAATGTCTAGATGCTTAATATGCATTTCAAGAGTCTTTGAGTAAACCAAAATATCATCAATATAAACTATGATGAAATCCAAATAAGGATTAAAAATATCATTCATAATCTTTTGAAATTCCGAGGGAGCATTTTTTAAACCAAAAGGCATTACATTCCATTCGTATTGTCCAAAAGGAACATTATA
>NW_026028550.1:0-2681 GCF_019186545.1 Solanum stenotomum | reverse complement strand
TTTATTCGAATTCTGTATTTAGAGGTTGGTACATGTGATAACCAAATTCTGGGTAGTGTTGAGTCTTAATTAAAGTCTTCCGCTTATTTATTATCTTTTATTCTCGTATTTCTACTTCTCTATCGTTGTGGTTGGGTTAGGCTGACGTGTCCGGTGGGAAATGGACATGTGCCATCACATCCGGATTTGGGGTGTGACAATACTGCTGCTTCTATTGATGATGATGTTTCCCTTCATACCTCTCCTACAACACAAATAAGGAAGTCCACCAGACATTCTAAACCTCCTAATTGGATGCAAGATTATGTGTGCAAGCCAGCAGCTCATACCTTCACTTATCCTCTTTCAGCTATTCTAGGGTACTCAAGTTTGAGTCCTACATATCAGGCTTATATTGCTAAGATGTCTACTGATAGTGAACCTACATATTTCAAAGAGGCTGTTAAGGATCCTAAATGGATAGAGGCAATGCAGTTTGAAATTAAAGCATTGGAGGAGAATTCCACTTGGGCTGTTGTTGACCTCCCACCAGGCAAGAAGGCTATTGGTTGCAAATGGGTCTACANTGGAGAAGTGGAAAGATTTAAAGCTAGGTTGGTTGCCAAAGGTTACAACCAGAAGGAATGGCTTGATTATCAAGAAACTTTCTCACCAGTTGTGAAAATGGTGACAGTGAGAACAGTGATAGCTATTGCAGCTATGCAAAAATGGGATATTCATCAAATGGATGTCTATAATGCATTCTTACAGGGAGATTTAAATAAGGAAGTGTACATGGATTTGCCTTTAGGCTTTGCTGGAGACAAAGGGCATCAAGATTGCAAGTTATGCAAGTCCTTATATGGCCTTAAACAAGCATCTCGACAGTGGAATATCAAGCTGACCACTGCCTTGACATGTTCAGGTTTTGTTCAAAGTCATTTGGACTATTCTCTGTTTACTAAGAAGATTGACACACATATTGTCATCGTTTTGGTTTATGTTGATGATTTGTTATTAACTGGAAGTGATGGAGATTTAATTCAAGCAACCAAGGACCATTTGCAGCTCAGTTTCAAGATCAAGGATCTAGGTGATTTGAAGTATTTCCTTGGCATTGAATTTGCCAGGAGCAAAGAAGGGATTTTGATGCATCAGAGAAAGTATGTTGTTGAACTCATCAGTGATTTAGGCTTCACTGGTGCCAAGCCATTTTCAGCACCATTGGAAGTAAATAAGAAACTCACTTCCCTTGAATTTGATCAACATATGTAGGATAGTACTGATCCTTTATTAAGTGATCCAGGTGCTTATTAAAGACTCGTAGGCAGACTACTTTACTTGACAATCACTCAACCAGACATTGCCTTTGCAGTGCAATGTCTCAATCAATATATGCATTCTCCTAAAGAATCTCACATGGTTGCAGCAGCAAGGGTGATCAGATATGTGAAACAGTCTCCTGGTCTTGGTGTTTTTATGTCAGCCCATGTATCTCCTTGCCTCACTGCCTATTGTGATGCTGATTGGGCTTCCTGTGTTAATACAAGAAAATCTGTCACTGGGTTCTTACTTAAGCTTGGGGATTCCCCTATCTCATGGAAGTCTAAGAAACAATCCACCATCTCTAGAAGCTCAGCTGAGGCTGAGTACAGAAGCCTAGCCTCCACTGTGGCTGAAGTGGTTTGGTTAACTGGTTTACTCACTGAGCTTGGTGTCCCTCTTACTGGTCCTGTGTCTATGTTTTGTGATAGTAAATCTACTATACAAATTGCTCATAATCCTGTCTTTCACGAGCGTACTAAACATATCGATATTGATTGTCATTTCATTAGAGAGAAGGTGCAACTTGGTTTGGTAAAGCTAGTCCACGTCTCCACTACTGAACAACAAGCTGATATCTTCACCAAAGGTCTTGGTGTTCCTCAGCACACTTACTTGGTATCCAAGCTAGGAATGAAGAACATCTTCATAGCTTCTAGCTTGAGGGGGGATGTTGAGGAACTGATGAAATGTACAACAACACCTTGAAAGTCTTCTCTTCATATAATCAGTTAATTAAGTAGTTAGTGTAGTAAGTTGATTAATTAGCAGCAGTGCAAGTTAGTTACGAATTAAAGTTAGTTAGAATCTTAGCTGGCATCTTAGCTCACTAATTGGTGAGTCTATATAAACTACCACTTGTACATATACAGAAAAGTTTCCACAAATATTTTCTCTGCTTGCTTTGTTCTTCAATCGATCAGTTTAACAGATGCTAATCTCAAAAAATATTGAGAGGATTTTAGTGGAAGCATTCAAACCTCTTGAAATTTCTGATTGGAACTCCATTTTTTGGGTATCTCATCCAGGTGGACCTACAATTTTGGATCAAATTGAATTAAAGTTGGGCCTAAAGCCTGAAAAACTCAAAGCAACACGAAATGTATTGAGTGATTATGGGAACATGGTTAGTGCTTGTGTTTTGTTTGTTTTGGATGAGATGAGGAAAACCTCTATCAAGGCAGGATTGGGTACTACAGGTGAAGGCCTTGAATGGGGTGTGCTTTTTGGGTTTGGGCCTGGCCTAACTATTGAGGCACTTGTCCTCCGTAGTGTTTCTATTTAGGTTGCAAAAATGTTTAAAATAAATGGAGGATTAGAGAAATGTACTCTATCATTGTTGTCTTTGTATTTTGTTGGTAATGAACTACTACTATATT
>NW_026028549.1:0-893 GCF_019186545.1 Solanum stenotomum | reverse complement strand
AAGTTTGGGAATATGTTGCTGAAAATCTTCAACATTTCCAAAACTTAAAATCCCGACGGGGTGCTCCGAACTCGTTCGGAACCCCGTGCACGCAAACGAGATATGCAATCATACCAAATTCGACATTCTAGACTCAACGGCACAGTCGAAATTTCCATCAGAGGTCATTTCGATAAAAAGTGGGTCCCACTTCCAATAGCCATTTTAAGTCAAAACCCACAAAAGGGCTCGGAAAGATATGGAAAACCTCCAAACACAAAAGAAAGGTCAATCTAGACCAAACTCGACATTCCGGAGCTAACCACGCTGACGGAATTCTCATCCGAGCGCGTTTACTCAGAATGTTGACCAAAGTCAAACTTAGGCTTAAACTTAAAGTTAAAACGCCTAATCGCACCGACTCACACTGAAAACCTCGGGAGTCATGTCGACCATGCTACTAGCCTGAAATGACCCTTTCGGAGCTGATGGAATTGTCAGAATTGGATTCCGATGTCATCTTCTTGAACTTTTGATCGAAAATGATCGTTCAAGGTTCATAAGCTCCAAAACACAAAAACTCGCACCAAGACCAAACGAACGACCAGCTGACCAAACTGTCCGTCCCAGCAAGTCATAAATGACTTGGGGTCGCTATAGGAACGCTCTAAACGACACATAGAAGGCAAGACACAGAAATGACCATGAGGGTCATTACAATATCCACTACTAAAAAGGACTTTCGTCCGCGAAAGAAAGGATCAAGAAGTACCTGAAGGCTCAAACAAGTTGGGAAACTACTCTCGCATCTCCTGCTCGGTCTCCCAGGTAGCCTCCTCGACTGGACGATGCCTCCAACGGACCTTAACAACAGAAATGGCTCTCCAGCGCAATCTCCTCACATCTCTGGCTAG
>NW_026028548.1:6904-7095 GCF_019186545.1 Solanum stenotomum | reverse complement strand
CCCCTTAGACTATGACCGTAATCCCAACGACACACCTTAACTAAACTAAGGTCCTGGACTCATTTTTTTTTTTGTAATTTTGTACACCTTTGGGCTTACGTGGCACACTCCGTGACTCCACGCAATTGAGGCGCGTGAGAGTTATTTGGATGCCACGTAAGCCAAATAGGTGTACAAAATTACAAAACAAA
>NW_026028548.1:0-6889 GCF_019186545.1 Solanum stenotomum | reverse complement strand
GGGGGGGGGGGGGGGGGAGGTAATAGGAACTTAGTTTAGTTAAGATGTGTCTCTGAGATTTCGGTCATAGTCTAGGAGGGTACTTGTACTTTTTCCCCCGAAATAATAATAGTCATTTACATATGAAAAGCTGGGAACAAGTCAAAACTCTTTAGACAATTTAAATTTTATCTCTAAAACTCTAACCAATAGAGAAGAATAAAATTAAATTAGACACGTGATAATATTAAGGGATAAAATAGAGATCTATAGCTATAGTTAAGAGAGCTCATAATTGCTTGAAGGTTTTGAGTTGAATTCTTGCTTGATGCAGACTTTTTGCACCCAAGGGTGTGGCCTAGTAGTCTATGAAGTGGTTGAGAACTTTGATGTCTTGGGTTCAATACTATGTGGAGGGACCAAATAAAACACTAGGTGATTCTTCCCGTCTATTGGACAGAGTTACATGGTACATGTTGTTGGTGAGAGGTGATAGGCATCCGTGGAATTAGTCGAGGTGCATGAAAGTTGGTCAGGACACCACGGTCATAAAAAAAAAACTACATGTTAGAAAGGGGAGACAAGCGAGCGAGATTGTGAAGAGGTAGGGGAGAGGTGAGAAAGAGGTTGAATACATGTTGTATTAGGTCGTATCACGAACACAATTGATACACTTGATTTGTATCAATGAATATAATTGTATAAAAAATTATTGTATTTAGCTACATGTCAGAAGGAGGAGAGAGGGCGAGCGAGATTGGGAGAAGGAGGTGAGCAAGATATGGAAGAGGGGGGGATGAATACATGTTGTATTCATTGTATCAAGATCACGAATACAATTGATTTGTATCATCGAATATAATTGTATCAAGTGTATTATTTGTATTAACGAATACAAATTATCGCAATACCATATTACCATTGACAGAGGATACAGACATGTTTGCCATATTATGTGGAACATTGTTTGGGCGGGGGGGAGATGTGAGTGAGAGAGGGCGGCAGGGAGGAGATAGCTGCGGGATAGAGGAGAGAGAAATTTGCTATAAAACCCTAACTAAAGCTATGAATTATTAATTCTTATTAAATTATAGTTGTGTATAGTGAATGCATATCACATGTTTGCCACATTACATAACTTTCCCTAAAATCTAGCCTTAAAAATCTAAGGAATAATCTATCTAAAAGATGAATATGAAAATAAATGTAAAATAACTCAAAAATCTATAAGAAAATCTCAAAACATACAATAGTTGATCTTTTTTCAATATAGAATCTTTTTCCAGTAGGATATTCCAATATAAAATCCCCCCTCCCCAGGAGAGAGAAAATTTGTCTTTCGAAAGTAGGTTTCTTCTTGGATCCACTCAAAAAGATCAGGATGTATTGCCACCCATCACTAATCACGTAGCATCTTGTGGTGGTTGATCCTTTAAGAAACAACGTGCACGTGCGAGCTATCCGTTTATAATGGTCCGGATTCGCATTTGTATTAGGGTCTTACAAAACTTCAACATTGTCTCCAACTTTCTCAGGTTATCAGTCTTTCATTTTATCATTTACCTGCTTGAAGAAAAAGAGGGCCAGTTGAAAGGTATAAAATATTATCTAAAAGATCCAAGTATAGTTCAGTTGGTGCCTGGGATAGCTTGCGTGCACCTTGATCAATTCTACTGGAAACATGCTACCTCCCACTAGCTCAAGTATCGGGTAACTATGTTTATTGAGGCTTGGATAGATGGGATGAAATCACCTAGTGTTTTTTCTCCTCCGCTGGGATTTGAACCTAAGACCTCATGTTGACATTTTATGACACATGTTAAGGTCTTACATAAAGAAGGGTAGGAAGTGGTTTCTCTGTCAAAATTTGGTCTTTATCGAAGTTATGGTTGGAGAGGAAAATTAAATCCTGTTTGCTGTTTGAGACCCCCTGCTTTTGGGAGTATACTGGGTTTTTGTTGTTGTTGTTTGCTTTTTGAGACCCATAATTTTGAGGTTCGGATACCAGTTACTGCAAAACCAGAGAAATTATACATCTGCTGATTGATTTCGTACTTCTCTTGGCATAAGTTCAGAGGTTATGTCACAGACTCGCAGGAAACTATTTCTGTAAAGCATTACTCATCTAATTCTCCTTGCTATGCTCATCTGTGTTAGAAACCTGTTTGGTTCAGTTACTATTCATCACTTAGGCTATTACCTTTCACATCCTGTTGTGATGATTCATTTTCAGTTTTAATGTGTCCATGTATCTCCATGCAGTCCGTAGATGGAAGAATCCCAGTTCCTGTGCACACCTCTAATAGCGGTGCTACATCCTCCGCAGGACCTGCTTCTTCAACAGTGAGTTCTTAATCTGCTAGACCTTACTATACATTTGCAGCTTGTGAATAACCAACGAGGATTCACTTCTGAAACATTGTTTATCTGTTATAGGCCACGGGCCGTTCACAGAACCAAACCGTGGTTGTTCAGAACCCTATGTCTTTAGATGAAAGTGGCAAGTTGGTGAGTTTCTTTAATTTCAACCTCTGTTTCTTCTATTTATCTTTTACTGTTCACATCTGATTCATTTCTTTCTTGTGCTTTATTAGAGGTAAGTATTTCTGACACACAATTTTACATCTGCTAGGTGAGCAATGTTGTTGTTGGTGTGACAACGACGACTTAGGAATTATCTGTAAGGATTAAGATTCCTATGTCTGTGAAATGCACCTAACTGAAGGCAGTAAGGTTTTTGCTTGCTTCCATTGGATCGATGAATATAAATGTGGTGCTATATAGATATGGTAATATTTAGTCCTATAGTATTAAAGCATTTCTAGATTGAAGAAGTGTACCAAAGGTCTGACCATTTGTGGTAACATTGCCAAAGTGATTGAACATTTAGGCTTTAGTAATGTTGATTTTCTGGAGTCAGTAAATGTTGCCAAATTAGATTCTGTGGTGTGAATACGCTCGATGATCCAAGTACAGAATGTTGATATGTACCATTTGTCCTGATGTCAATAAAATTTAATCAACTTGGTGGGTGTGATCTTGACGTAACTGCTCTTGCGACTGCTTTTGAAAATAAAATGTCTTGGAGATGTATGTAACTTTAGATAGTTGGGAATGAATCATCTATTCTTTTTTTCCCTCTACTTTGATTCAATCCCTCGTTTGATATAGTTTTTGTTTCAGGCTTCCTCAGGGGCGGGTCGATAGCCTTATAGAAAAAGGCACCTTTAAGCCCTCAAATTTGAAGTGTCTCATTTTCTTTTAGCGATAATAGATTATAGATAAAAAAAATATTGAGCAAGTACTATTTATAACTAAGATTATTTTTTGGAAAAATTACTTGGATGTGTATCTTTTAATAAATAATTACTGATTTTAGCGATACTTTTTATTTATTACCATTTAGAGCAATACTATGATAAATCTGCAATATGTATTAAAAGTGATTATGTATGCAATTGTAACTGTTTTAAAATATATTATGCTTGTTTGATAAGAAATTGACACATTGTGTTAAAATGTGTGATAAGTGTATTATCCATCAATAAAACTTGTATTATATGTGTTTTATAAATCGTTCTTTGTAATAAGTATTAAAAGTGATCAAGTGAAAAAAAAATGTTATTGTTATAAATGGTAACTATTTTCTTAATATAGGATATTTATGTAAGTCTGCCTTTTTTCATATAAAAGGAGAGAATTATTAGAAGAAGTTTAACATATTTGGAGTAAAGATTATTATTAAAAGAAATCAATTGTAATTTATTTTTTTAACAATTATGCATCTCAAAGAGCAGGACAAAATTCATAAGCAAATATATTGATTTATTTTTTATAGTTTAAGCCTTAGGTCATGTGCTTGAGCCCCCCCCCCCAACCCCACCTCGAGCTTCGTGGATTATTCGGCAACATTGATGAGTGTTTGGTTGATGTTTGTTAATCTCTTTCGCTTTTTTTTATTTTTTTGGCAAGTTCTCCCATTTATTATTTTTGAAGTCTTTTATTATTGTTCTTTGTCTCGAGTCTCGACCTTTCTTTATTGACATCATCATATGCTAATTATATTTTTGAGCTAAAAACTTTACTAGTTTTTAGTGTTTTCTATAGCTTTAAACGACTTATACTCATCAATTGTTCAATTATTATGAAACTCTTTTTAATTTGTCTTTTCCCTATAAAGAATAAGGCTGTGCCGCCTTAAATTTGTATCAATATTTGGAAGTCTAAGAATGAGGGACAAGGGGATTGATCAACAAATATCTTTTGTTCTTTTTCTATGTAAGATCTCCATTGAAATAAGGTATGCTACAAGTGAATATTGCAACAAGAAATAAATTTGAATTTATCCGGATATGCATGATCGAAAGATGGGACAACTCTGTCTTTGCCTTTACTCATGCACTCGTTTAAGATAGGATGAAAGATATACCGTGTTAATTTTATATAGTGTTGTTCATGGTATGATTTAGTCGATTATTTTATAAAATCTATATCTTACAATTTTTTGATTATTTTATTTTCTATAATTAAAATTAGAATTTTCGAAATTGTTTTGTCTCGATTTCTCTTTAGTATTGGTACGATTTAATAAATCTGTGATATTTTTAAATTAAAAAGTAAGGTAAGAGTCGCAAGTAAGAATTAGGACATAATATCATTGTATACTTCTGTTTGGCCATGCTGTACGGAATCATGATATGGATTCATGATATAATATCATAATATGAAATCATGAGATGAAAATGAAGGTTTGTTTGGATATGCGATACGAAATTTGTGTGTTGTATATATTCTCATAAACATAAGAATCCTATAAATTGTAAAACTATTAAAATAGCCTCAATTGTTTATTCAATCTTGCCAGATAAACAAAATTTATAAATCGCACAATAAATTATTACAAAGTTATTTGTTCTCCATTTAAGTAACTGTTTTGTCTAATTTTAATTGATCAAACTTTAATCAATAAAAAAAAATTGAACATAAAATTGTAGTGTACTAGTTTTTATATATAGTATGGACAATCTCCTCACGTTGAACTTGCATTTCTCGATCATATGACCAAGAAGACGAACCAATATTATTACTTTGAGCCATTTGTTGGTCAATATCATCTACAACTGTATTTTCATGCTCATAGACCATAAATATTTCATCACTTCTTTGATATTCTCGCAAATAATCATGTGACACTGTACAAGCTTTGACAATTTTCACTTGTGTGTCAATATCATAGTGGTTCATGCGTTGTTTTACTTGTGTGCAATTACACATTTTCAGTGCATTATTCGTGCTAAAATCAAACATACTGGAAGTAATAATTATCACACATACATCAACGATTTTGTCCTTTTTCATATTAAATTGTTTTAAACATTTTCAGATGTAGCCGAAAAATAAGTTTTCTGTTATCATGAAAAAATAAAAAATTACTCCCTTGGTTCTTATTTGTATTCACCAAATCAATTCCTACTTTATCATTTATATTCACCAAATTTAAAGTGATAATGAATTTTATGTTGGTGAGAATAATAAATTTTAAAAAGTAATGATGTGATTATAAATTTTATTTACATATGAAATAAATGGTTAGTAGATATAATGTGGGGTTGTTTTAACGAAATATAAACTTGTGAGTCAATTTTTGTATTTAAAAAATCTCAAATCATGATTTTTGGAGAATATGAGATTCTATCTCATGATATGAAATCATGAGATGGAATCATCATAAAATCGCATGTCCAAACGCTGATTCCATCTCACAATTTCATACTGTGATATGATATCGCATGCCAAACGCCTACTTAGGATTTTGGCAAAATTCTCTAGACATTTAACTATTTATCAAGTGAGAATCAAGAGAATAAATATGACAAGAATAGAGATGCATCATCACTATTTTAATGTCATGTAAACAAAGTTAACCAATAAATAAATAAAAATTACACGAATAGAAAAATAAATCAAGATGGAACTCGAGAAGTAAGTATGCGAAAAATAAGTATTCAATAACATAAATTAATATCTGTAACACCCCAAAAATTTCTAAGTTAAGCCCAAATCATTCTTGAATTGTGTATAAGGTCGTATTGAGTGACTCTTAATTTTTCTTAGGTGTTAATGTAACGACTCGGAAAAATGATAGGTTACGCAAGAGCCTATGACTTTGTGTTGACTTTATAATGAGGTTCTATGAGGGTTTTTTTTTTTTTGTAATGTCGTTTTAATTGTGTAACATCCGACGATTTAAAATGAATATGAAGAAGCTTGAAATTGGAAGTAGTCACTTTTGGAAAAAAAGTTCTGAATCTGGAAATTGGCTAAGTTCAAAACCTGGAAATTTGGTTAAGTGTGGGAAATCAGTGAGTTTTTGGCCAACTTTGAGCAGTCATAACTCCTAGCTCAGGATGATCCAGGAGTAGTTCAAGTTATGTTTGGAAAACCCTTAGAACGATCTTTCCAACACCACCGAGTTTGCTCGATTCCGAGTTTGTATGAGTGAGTTATGCCCTTTGAAAGTTGGACAGTTGGCAAGGAGTCCGTCCGGAAATTTAAGGGCATTTTGGTCATTTCACAAATCTTTTCTTTTGAGGTTATATTATTGTGTTAGGCTGATTGTGGATCATTTTTGTTCCATTTTAAAAGAGTAAGAGTTAGGGTTCTTGAGTGAATAAGAGAAGAAGAAGAAGAAGTTGGAGCTAGGGTTGAAGATTTTGAGTTCTTTCTTCTTCAATTTTTCGTGGGCTTTCAACTTAGAGGTATGGTGACCCTTGATCCTTGATGAATCTTTCTTTCAAGGAGTCCAATCAAAAGGGTTTCAAAAGTGTTTCAAAGAACAAAAATCTCAAATTCTAATCTAAGCATGGGTTCATTGGCAACACATTTTCTAAGCCATTATATTGATGAATTA
>NW_026028547.1:0-775 GCF_019186545.1 Solanum stenotomum | reverse complement strand
TTGCTAAAATTTGCAAGTGTCAGTTAAGAGGAGATTGCTTCAGATAGAGTGTAACTAACTGGTGTACACTAAGGCATCTCTCATACATAAAAATAGATTCTTACAGCTTTCACCCTGAAGATTCAGGAAGTGCACGCAAGAGCAAGTAGGACGAGTGTAACTAACTGGTGTACTATGCTCTTTAATAAAGTCACGGCTGAAAATGTTATTCTCAGTGTAAGCAGAACATGGTAGTCCAAAAGTAGTAGAAATTAGATAAACAAGTTACAAAGATAAGGTATTTACTCAAATAAACATGTCATCTGAAGTTCACCCAAGAGCAAGTAGGACGAGGAGTGGCTACTTGCTTTTCTTCTTTTTTCCACTCCCTTCAGGTTCACTAATACATTGATCCTTCCTCTTTCCCATTGCAACTTCTCCTTCACTAGGCGCCTTAAAATTAAAGAATGGATAAATTCAGTTACCTATAATACCCATTCACCTTTAAAAAAAAAGAACATGAAAACATGTATGCTAAAACTCCATAAGGCCAACAATGTTACGAACGAATCAAATCACAAAGATGATACCAAAGCACATAGAATCCGAAAAATATGAACTCTTTTGAATGTACATCAAATGAACATTTTACCACATTTAGAAAATGTGACCAATCTATGTTATGATGCTCCCAACTACAGCATCAGCTGAAAACATGTCTGCAGGCCGGCTGCAGTATTATGCATACACTCCTAATAGGCTTCTTCTTACTGCTAATTCGTGAAGATTCAGCCAC
>NW_026028546.1:0-373 GCF_019186545.1 Solanum stenotomum | reverse complement strand
TAAGAGGTAAGTAATGCATCGCCTTAACAGCAACTTTCTTCCCACTAGGAGCAAACTTATACCTAGATTTTCCACAAAACTTACACGATTCTAGATCAATATCATCCTTATAGTATAACATGCAACCATTTTCACAACAATGGATTCTCATCGATGACAGTCCTAATTTTGACACCAACCTCTTTGCCTTGTAGAAATTATCGGGTATCTCTAGTTTTGGGTCAACTAAATCATGCATCAGGTCAATAACAGAGTCCATTGCCCCTTGAGAAACATTCCAATCTGATTTGATACTTAATAACCTAAGAGCAATAGACAACTGGGAGTGAGGACTCCCCTCATATTAAGGCCGACTAGCAGCTTCCAATTGTTC
>NW_026028545.1:0-858 GCF_019186545.1 Solanum stenotomum | reverse complement strand
GGCTGTCCGTTTCAGGTGAATTTTTTTTTGAATCCGCGTCTTTTTTCGAGACTTACACAACCAAACTGCCTAAAGGCGGTTTGCGCGTGCCAATTTTCCCAAAAATGCCTTTTACTGATTCTTATACGCGCCGAAATATGATGAAAAAAATAAAATTAAGTTCAGACAAAGGCGATGGGTTCTCCATATAGATCTCGAAAAAATACGAGGTTTCAAAAAAAAGATTGCATCAAACGGACATTCGAGCCGAAAGTTACGGCCATTTGAAATTCAACATCTTAAAGGTGGAAGGTGGCTTTGAATTTATGAAACTTCAAACGGCCATAACTCGGGCCTCGGGTGTCCGTTTCAGGCGATTTTTTTTTGAATCCGCGTATTTTTTCGAGACCTACGCAACCAAACTGCCTAAAGGAGGTTTGCGCGTGCCGATTTTCCCAAAAACGCCTTTTACTGATTCTTATACGCGCCGAAATATGATGAAAAAAATAAAAGGAAATTCAGACAAAGGCGATGGGGCATTCAGATAGATCTCAAAAAAATACGAGGATTCAAAAAAAAGATTGCGTCAAACGAACGTTCGAGCCGAAAGTTACGGCCGTTTGAAATTCAGCATCTTAAAGATGGAAGGTGGCTTTGAATTTAGGAAACTTCAAACGGCCATAACTCGGGCCTCGGCTGTCCGTTTCAGGTGAATTTTTTTTGAATCCGCGTCTTTTTTCGAGACTTACACAACCAAACTGCCTAAATGCGGTTTGCGCGTGCCAATTTTCCCAAAAATGCCTTTTACTGATTCTTATACGCGCCGAAATATGATGAAAAAAATAAAATTAAATTCAGACAAAGGCGATGGGTTCTCCA
>NW_026028544.1:0-687 GCF_019186545.1 Solanum stenotomum | reverse complement strand
CCTAACTCACTTCGTTTCACCTCATTCTGAGTTTGGACGAAGAAGTTATGCCCATTTTCGTAAAGTCTGTCCGGCAGAAAATGCAAATTCCAGTAGCTAATTTTACTGTTCATTTACTGTTCACGCGCCTGAAATTTTTTCTAAGTGTTGGACCATTTTTTTCAAAGGACTTATATTATTTGCTATATACCATTAGTTCATTCCCATCCCTAAAAACATTTCCCTCTCTACAATCCTCCATTTAAGAAGAAGAAGAAGTGGGAGCTAGGGCTTTGGATTCAAGGCTTTCTTCATCAAATTTCGTGGGAGATCATAGCAAAGGTATGGTGATCTTGATCCTTGTCTAATTTTCCATTCAAGGAGCCAAATCCAAAGCTATTTCAAAGTATGAAAAATCTAGGTTTTCACTCAATCTCATGGGTTCTTCCACCAAATGGTTTTAAAAGGTTTCTAATGGCACTTTACGGTTATATTGTTGTTGTATTGACGATTTAAGATGAAAATACTCCATGAACCCATGATTTCTCTCTATTCCTAGTTTATGCCTTTATGAAGTGGGTTGCTAGATAATGAATGTATATGAATCAAACTTGTTTAAAGGTCTTTAGATTGTTGAAGTATGTCATTACCCATGCTTATTTTATGGTGTATTGTTGGTTTATTGGTATGTGAGGCTTATGGCCTTAA
>NW_026028543.1:0-234 GCF_019186545.1 Solanum stenotomum | reverse complement strand
TGTATGTTGAGGGGTTTTATGTTTCTAATTGATTGGGGCTGAAATCTTTGAAGTTGAGGGCTGGCCTGGCAGAGTGCAGAGTGCCCAGCAGTCCCATTTGAAGTTGAGGGCTGGCAGAGTGCAGAGCGCCCAGCAGTCCCATTTGAAGTTGAGGGCTGGTGCCTGGCAGAGTGCCCAGCAGTCCCCTTTGAAGTTGAGGGCTGGAGCCCCGCACCTCTTAGAGCGCCAAGGACG